>NW_016807891.1:2803778-2814391 GCF_001698545.2 Rhinopithecus bieti
TTATATATTATCTATTAAACCCATTCTCTTTTGTATCCTTTCTGTCTGTCCTTATCTCTATCTCTTTCTCCATAAGCACACACATTTTTTAAAAATCAAATGCAAACATGTAATATATTGATAGAAATGTAAAAATTGAGGTTTATATGAAATTTTAGATGATGACAGATAGAAGCACTAAAATTTTATTTAGAAAATGCAAAGAAAATATTTCTAAGAAATAAAAACTGATTACTTGGTGCAGGTTAATTTTAATGACTATATATAATAACTCATAGATGCAAATTTTACATGCTTTATTGCTCATAAACTGTGATTTAGATGACAAATTTGTTCAGTGAGTACATTAAAAATTAAGATAAATTTGTTATCTTAACAAGATAGTATTTGTGAAGTATCACGAATACCACAAACAGAGCTTCTGTAAGTTTCAGCATAGTGCAGTATGCTTTGGTTGCAAATTTTACCTTAATTTACTTTTGTTTACTTTCAGCTAAAGAGCATGTTCAATATAAGATTAATGTAAAATGAGTCCCAGCTCCAGGCAAAGTGAGTTCATACCCTTTCCTTTATTTTTTTCTCTAATGCCTTTACTCACAGCTTTTATATAGTAGCCACTGTCCGACAACTACAAGTTTATATATTTGTTTGTTTTTCTGAAAACTACCCCTCAAGTAAATTTGTCAAAAATTGGAAGTAACCATCTGATTGTCATTTTGTTTAGTAAGTTTTACGTTTTGCTAACAGACTTGTTTATCATTGAATAGATATGACTTCTAAGCTGTTAAGAATTACATATTATGTTGACCTGTGTCTTCCAAGTCTAGTTGGAGTTAGCAAAGAAACTGAGGTAGGCAAATCTGCTTTGGCTCCAAGAAGGAAAATAGTTTTTATTTCATGAAAATGCAAACAATTAAGGAGGTGGGAGCTAAAAATACGTATAGAGATAAGACTGTCCAGGAAGAAGTTAGAGAAGAAAAGGAGTAGAAAATAAAACCATGCAAATTCACAATTTAAACTGAGAAGAAAAACTCAGAAACTGAGAAGAGATAATCTGGAAAGTAAAAGGAAGTAGCATCTCAGATGACAAAAAAAAGAGGGGGAATTGTGAAAAGAATGGAGCCATCCACATTATCCATTGTTGCAGCAAGCTCAAGTAGCTGGAGAACAGAACAGGGTTTAGGGATGCTAGCCACTGACAATTGATGGTGGCCTTTTAGAAAGCAGTCTTAGAAGACTGACATGGCTGCAAGGATGGGATGTGGAGCCAGTGAGTATAAAGTGACCCTTTCAGAAGTATTGGGTGAGAAGCTGAAAGAGACAGAGTGCATAGTCTGAGCAGGAAGGAAGATTGAGGCAAGAGATGCATTTGATTTTCCGGTTTTTGAAAAGAGAATTCCATTTCTGATATAAATACATGGATTTAATTTGAAATGTTTCTGTATTATTTAGAAGGTTTCAGGGCTATAGCTTTAAGATGACATAATAGAAATAAACAGACAAAATTAATTTAGCCACTTGAAAGAATTTACACTAAGCTTAAATACAAAACTGTAGTTACTTATAAACTCTCACAAGGTTAATTTAGGATGTACTGGCACATGTTTCGTAAATAATAATTAAAATGACAAGTTTCCACATCTTTATTTCTGTAAATATTTAATATTTTATGTTCTATTCATGACATATGCCATCTATAATGCTGTTATTTTAATGTTAAGTTAGAACTCATTGTATCTTCAGAATATGTTAGCATATTTCATAGAAATCCAAGAAATATTTTCATTATTATAGAGAATTTTGAATGGAACTTTTATAAATACTAACATTGGGGGGGAAAGGACAACTATAACTTTGAATCAATAATAATTGTAAATATCCTGAACTTATGAAGAGAAACAAGTATGAAAATCATGAAAATAGTCAAGTTACAAACTATTGTGAATGGATCTGTAGTCCTACTGGTTCAGCCTGTCGTGAACAAAATTATTAGATGCTTCACTTGATATTGTATTTAAACAACCTAAAAAAAAAAAAAAAAAAAAAACCAAAAAACTGAACAGTTTACCATGACCTGCTTCATCCTAAACTTCTACATTTTGGTGTTCTCTTAAGGCAGTATCCTAGGTCACCTCTCTTTTCTGACTAATCTGTCCTAGATGATTTCATTCATTCCCAAGGTTTGAAGTATCATCTATATAATGATTACTACCAAATTTATATTTCTAGCAAACCTCTCTTCCCTAAATGCATATATCAACTTCTTCTTCCTTCCTCTCCACCTCCTCCTCCTATTCTGCTTCCTCCTGATTCTCTGCCTTCTTTTCCTTCTAACAGCTTAATTGAAGAATAATTGACATATAATAAATTGCACATATTTAAAGTGTACAACTTGGTAAGTTTTGACATATGTATTCACTTATAAAACCATCACTACAAACAAAAGAGTGAACATAATGATCACCCCATAAGTTTCCTCATGCCTTTTGTAATTCCTCCCATTCCCCTGCCCCATCATGAGTCCCTAGACATCCAAAAATCTGCTTTCTGTATACACTGGTTCACATATTCTAGAATTTTATAAAATGGAATAATTTGATAAATGAATGAAATGTTTTCATAGTATTTTGAAGGTTTCAAGGCTATCTATAGCTTTAATATTACAAACTGCAAAATACAAAGATACAATATTAAACAGCCATTTGAAATAGTATTTTAATCATTCTGTTTATGGCTTTTTTTCTTCAACCCAATTATTCTGAGATTCATCCATGTTGTCGCATGTGTTGTTGAATGTAATTCACTTGTTTTCACTGTTGAGTAGCAATATCTTATTGTATGACTATACCAGAATTTGTTTACTCATTCATCTGTTGGTGGGCATTTGAGTTGTTTCCAGTTTGGGGCTATTACAAATAAAGCTGCTATGAACATCTGCATACGAGCCTTTGTATGGACATAGGTTTTCATTTCTCTGGGGTAAATACCTAGAACTGGAATGGCTGGATCATATGGTAGGTGTATGTTTACATTTTTAGGAAGCTGTCAAATTGTTTTTTAATATGGTTGTAGTATTTTTTCATTCTCACTACCAGTGTAAGAAACCTCTAGCTGTTCTCCATCCTTGCGACCCTTGGTATGGTCAGTACTGTAATTTTAATTCTAATAAGTGTGTACTGTTAGTGTCCTGGTTTTAATTTATATATTCCTAGTGACAAATGATGTTGAGTATCTTATCTGTGCTTATTTGCTATCTGTATTCATTTTTGGAGAAGTATTTGTTCAAATCATCTCCCTGTTTTTAAATTGGGTTGGTTGTTTCTTAATATTGAGTTTTGAGAATATGTAATATAGTTTTTTGGGGGAGATACATATTCTTTGGCAGATATATACTTTGTAAATATTTTCTTCCAGTCTGTGGCCTGTTCATTTATTCTCTTAACAGTGTCTTTAAAAGAGCAGGCATATTCAATTTTGCTGAAGTACAATTTACCAGTTTTCTGTTTGAGGTATCATGCTTTTGGCATAATATCGAAAAATTGTTTGTCTAAACCAGGGTCATAAAGATTTTCTCTGTATTTCCTTACAGAAGTTTTATAGTTTTATGCTCTGCATTTAGGCCTACAATCCATTTTCAATTAATTTAGGTATATGGTATGAGGTATAGATCAGTTTATTTTCCCACATATGGATATATAATTGTTCCAAAACCATTTTTTGAAAGACTATTCTTTCTCAGTTGAATTGCCTTTTGACCTTTGCCAAAACAGCAGTTGTCTATGTATATGTAGGTCTGTTTCTGTACTCTCTGTTCTATTCCGTTGATCTATTTGGGTATTTTGATGTCAAAACTATGCTGCCTTGATTACTATAGATTATATCCATCTTGAAATTAGGTACTATTAGTGTTCCAACTATTTTCTTTTTTTGAAAGTTTTTTTTTTTTTTTTGAGACTGAGTCTTGCTCTGCAGCCCAGGCTGGAATGCAGTGGTGCCATCTCGGCTCACTGGAAGCTCGACCTCCCGGGTTCACGCCATTCTCCTGCCTCAGCCTCTCGAGTAGCTGGAACTACAGGTGCCCGTCACCATGCCCGGCTAATTTTTTCGTATTTTTAGTAGAGATGGGGTTTCACTGTGTTAGCCAGGATGGTCTTGATCTCCTGACCTCGTGATCCGCCCACTCTGGCCTCCCACGCCTGGGATTACAAGCATGAGCCACCACACCTAGCCTTGAAGGTTGTTTTGACTAGTCTATGTCTTTGCATTTTTAGATGAATTTCATACCTCAGAGAAACTCTTTTTTTCAATTATCTTTATTTCAGTTTTTCATTTTGATAGTTTCTAATGCCATATCTTCAGGTCCACTAAATCTTTTTTTCTGCAATGACTAATCTGCTATTCATACAATTCATTGTATTTTTTATCCTGGACTTTGTAGTGTTATTTCTAGAAGTTTTATTTTTTTATATTTTCTTCTGTGTCTCTACTTGAATTTTATAAAATATGGGAAACATCCTTGTCTGCTAATTGTAACATTTGTATCATTTCTGGATTGGTTTCAGTTGATTCATTTTGATTCTTTTTTAAATATGTAATACTTAAAATAGGTCATATTTTCCTACTTCTTTCAATGCCTGTTTTTTTGTTTGTTTGTTTGTTTGTTTGTTTTTGACAAGGTCTTACTCTGTCACCCAGGCTGGAGTGCAATGGCACATCATGGTGCACTGCAGCCTTAACTCCCTGCGCTGAAGTTATCCTCCCACCACAGCCTCCACAGTAGCTGGGACTACAGGCATGTGTCACCAATCTTAGCTAATTTTTTTAATTTTTTTTTTTTTTTTTTTTTTTTTTTTAGAGCAGGGTCTCACTTTGTTTCCCAAGCTCTGGTAACATTTGACTGGCTGCTAGGCACTGTGAATTTTACCTTGTTGGGTGCTGGTATTTTTGTATTCCTATATATATTACTGAGCTTTGTTCTAGGGTAGAGTTCAGTTACTTAGAAATAACTTGGTCCCTTCGTATATTACCTTAAAGATTTATCCTCAATGAAATACTAGCAAATTGAACTGAACAACACGTTAAATAGATCACTTACCATGATCAAGTGGGATTCATCCCAAAGATACAAGGATGGTTCAATACATGCAAAATAATAAACATGAGATATCACATCAACAGAATCAAGGAAAAAAACTATCTGATCATTTTAATAACTGCTGAAAAAGCATTCATTCAATAAAATTTAACATCCTTTCCTGATAAAAACTTTTAACAAATTAGGTGTGGAAGGACCATACCTCAAAATGATAAAGACATATTTGATGAACCCACAGTTAATATCATACTGAACAGATAAAAATTAAAAGTTATTCTACTAACATTTGGAACAAGACAAGGATGACTACTTTTACCTCTTTTATTCAACATAGTTCTGGAAGTCCTAGACAGAGCAATGAGGCAAGATAAAGAAATAAATGGTATCCAAATAGGAAAGGAAGAAGTCAAACTGTCCCTGTTTGTAGATAACATGATCTTATATGTTAAAAAACCTAAAGATTCCACCAAAAACCTCTTAGAACTGAGAAATAAATTCATGAAAATTGCAGGACATAAAATCACACAAAATCCGTAACATTTCTATATACTAACAGCAATCAATTTGAAAAGTTATCAAGAAAGCAATTCCATTTACATTAACTATGAAAACCCCTAAGAATAAATTTAACCAAGGAAGTGAAAGATCCCTACAAGAAAATTGTAAAACACTGATGAAAATATTCAAGAGGACACACCTGTATAGAAAACAAAAAGATAGCCATGATCAAGGATTAGAAGAATTAATGTTGTTAAAAAGTCCATACTACCCAAAATGATCTACAGATTTAATTTGACTCCTATTAAAATAACAACGACATTCTTCACAGAAATAGCAAAACAATCCTAAAATTTTTATAGAATCACAAAAAACCCTGAAATAGTTAAAGCAATCATGATAAACAACAAAGCTGAAGGCATCACACTTTCTGACTTCAAATTATATTACAAAGCTATAGTAATGAAAATAACATATGTATATACATATATGTGTGTGTCAAGATTCTGTGAGTTACTAAATATTTCGTAGTTAATATTAGCCAGCTAATGATGAGTCTAGCTCTCCTAGAATATTTAGAAATCATAAAAGTACAGCTATTAAATTAACATCAGCCTTTGGGTCGATTTTTTGTTTGCTTACTGCTGCATGGTTACCTGTCTGTTGGAATGTGGGTTCAGGGATTAACCTCTTCACAATCATTTAAAAATGTGGCACACTTTAATATTTGGAATTCCACATAGAAACTGGTTTGTCAAAGTTTATGATCTAAGTTGTTGGCCCTTTCCTTCTTTCAGTGGAGACCAGACTGCACTGACAAGATCAAAGGTAACACGGACTTATTCCTTCTTCACACTGATGTAACTTGTTGCCCCAGGGAGATTTCAACCAACTATAGCTAGGCATACTCACATTAGTGACAAGTTGAGCAGTATGGTAGCCATGCAATATAAAGATATGGCTTCTACTCTGTTAGCTGAAAACAGACATCAAAGCTGGAAATAAATAGATGTATCTGTATTTTGCCATATTTACTTAATTTACTATAAAAAGGAAGTGGTATGATTTGATGTGACTTAAGATTGTATATGCTTCCTAAATTTGCCATCTTTGTAGATTAAAGGAGAACACTGAGATTATCGGTGTTAACAGCCCATCAGAAACTCATGGGATATATTCTGCCTATAAAGAAAATCCTCTTTCTCTCCTTGACTCTTTCCTCTCTTCCTTCCCAGTGAGGTAGGGGTCCATAAGGGATGATGGGAATATAGTGGCTCAGTCTGATGCATGAAATTATGAGGTGAGAGCCCACACGAGTTTAGAAGGTTGGCTGTGTCGAGGAAAAGATGACGATGGACAGCCTGGAACACAATTGCGGACTGTGAAAGATTTAAGAAGATATTCATTTTGAGAGCAGGAGTAACCAGGCATAGTGCTGAAAGATTTTACATGTAAGGGAGATCGGATTAGTACATATACTGAAGATATTGAGAGCCAGGTTTTTTACTATCCATATGATATCCATATGGAAAGGGAAGACATTAGAAAGAACTTCATGGTGTTGGATTAGAATTGGAAGTATAAATGTAAAGTCAAGGTTTTCAATATATACTGATGTGCAAAAATACAAATAGGTATAAATGTATGTATGCGTATATATAGAGACTAGCTCCATTCACTGGGAGAACCTGGAAACATTGATATCCCAGTTGCAATAAATACATCTGTCACCCAGATGTTTGTTTATAAATGCCATCCTCCATACAAGAAAACAGAGATACTTGGAGAAATAGCTAATCCCAGAGTTTGGGAAGAGAATGAACACCTTGAGCCTTCTTGTGCCAGAATGTAAGAAAGTACTCAATGAATAAATGGGACATACTCAAATACACAGAAGCTAGCATGAAAGAGTTCCTACTAGCCAAGCCAGGACAATAGGCATATCAAAATAAGAAATGGTAATAAATTCAACTAACTTCATGAAAACCTTTTTTTTTTTTTATCATTGTGAGAATATAAACATTTTGTTTTAACTTTATCCCATTCAATCTAGCGTTTCTTTCACTTTTCTGATATTTTCAAGTGGTTAAGCTGTTGGAAAGCCATAGAAGTTTCCACATGAAGTATATTATCCGATGAAATGATAATATTTCCTTAAACTTTAATAATTGTGGGAAAAAGTGCCACTGATTCCCCTGCCCTTAATTATCTAGTCAAAGAGATTAATGTCTCTGTCTCTTGACAATGTAAAAGGTAAATCTGAGTGGAAGGGAGGACAATGGCATTTTAGGCATGAACCTTATTTATTCATTATCATTCCCTCTCTCTCGTTCTTTCCAAGCACAGATAATCTCTCTCTCTTTTTTAAAAATTCTGGCATATGTTAATTTCATATATGATACACAAATGAATCATATAACTTACTAAAATTTTAAAGATAAGATTATAATTTTAAACATTTTGAAACAATTTACAATTTGGTTTTATTTATGTCATTATATATAGAATATATATAATATACATATCTTATGTGCAAATATATATGAATCTCCTTATGCTATAAGAGGGAAATAAGCATAAAATGAAAACAATAAAATCACCTAATACAGAAGGAGCAGGACTGAGGTAAAATGAATAAATAAAATTTTACAAAATAAAATCATTTAAATCATGAGTTTAAAAGAGAGAGAATTTAGGAGAAAATGGAACAAGTCAAAGGAGAGTAGACTTGAGGACAATTTCAGGTAAGAAGTGTGAAGAGGAACAGCAAGAGTAAGGAGACAGAAAAGTGAATGCAGATGGTCAGGAATGGAGGGAGGAAAAACCGATATGAAGTAGGGCTATCCAGGGAAGAGAAAAATCTCAAGAGCTGCAGTTGGTGGACAGTGTATATTGCCACATGAGTCATTGCATTTGGAAATTAGGTGATGGTTGGAGGCCGTGGAGAATGGAAATTCAGTTGAATATATGTATAGAAGCCAAATTCTGGGAGGTGAGGCCAATGTGGGAAAAGCAAAGATTAAAACTAGCCCACGTCCTCCTCAAGTTTTAAGTAGCAGTTCCAATTCCACTTCCTACAGGAAGTCTGGGCTGAGTCTTCCGCTGGCAGATGCTTCCTTAGCACCCCGTACTCTTCCTACCATGTCACTGATCAGACCTTTATTTTATGTATTATTTGATTCTGGTTTTCCTGCAGGTATAGGGCAAAGACCACATCTTTACTCATAAAGCATCTAGCACAGTGTTTGGCATATAGCAGGTGCGCAATACATAAATTTTAATGTTAAATCATTAGAAGAATAATTTGAGAGAGCCACATAGTTATGTTTTCAACTACGATGGAATCATTCAGAAACTTCCTCAATAGCATCCTCACGAAAAGAAAAAAAGACAACAGATTGAAGCAAATTTTTCAAGTCAAGCAGTAGAATTAAATAGACAAACAAAAAACCTGAGGCACCAATGCCTTAATGTTGAGATTACAGCAAATGTTAAAATGGAGCAATATAGAGAAATGAATGAGAGAGGACCATGGCATGAGACAACAGTAATTTAAATTCAGGCTATGTTTATGAGATTTGTAATGTGAAACTTGCTTAACTTGTGTGAGCCTCAATTTTTTCATCTTTAAAATGAAGATTAAAATCTAGTGGTAACATAAGGACATGTGCAAAACTTGTATACATAGTAAATGCTTAAGAAATATTAAGTATTATAATAACTATTCCTATTTTCTAGTTTCCATTTTATGTAGTTTAAAATTGTTGAATTTAATAAACTAAAAAGAAACTTTCCAAATAATGCTGATAGCCAGTATACAAAAGTTTTCATGTTTTAGACTTGTTAATGAGAGAATTGTGAGCTTCTACAGAAAAGAACACTGTCTTATCCTCCAGATTATCCTTCATATCCGGCAAACAGTATGCACTACATATGGAATTTTGGCATCAAAGAGACAATAAATATATGAAATATTCATTTTCCCTTACTTTTTTGTCTCTCTTTTGCAAATGTTCTTTCATATGTAGAAAATTAAACCACCATGCAAAAGAGTGCAGTCCCTGATGAAAAGCTGAGATAAGTATGAAATTAAAAGTTTGAAAGACTTAAATGAAAATACTGAAATAAGCCAGTTATGAGGTGGCTTGTAAGTCTGCACCCTTTGACATTGCTTGCCAACTCCAGTACTTGTCTGTTAGATAATAACTGCAATTACTCTATCTACCATCTAACCCTCAGAGTCTCTGTTGATTATTATAGATAGCTCAGGTGTCATTTTATAAAAACTGGAAAACAAATTGATTTTGTTTTTCTGCACCACTACCATCAAAAAGCAGTCTGTATGCCTGTCATTAGCAGAACTGTGTATATAATTTATACATAAAGCTATCATAGACTTATCCTAAACAGTATGCCAGAGGATAATGTGGAAATTATGCTCTTTTGTGTAACTGGGAAGGTCTCCAAGAAGAGTGCCATTTCTTGGAACAGCAGAAGTCTTTTCTCACATGAGCTACATGACAGAGGAGTGTTATGCAACTCACCCATGAATGCTGGCAGCCAAGTAACACCCAGAGTTCTGATTCTGCATTATGTAATTGGAAATCTCTGCAGTGCAGTAACTTTTCGATGTGCAGGATGATCTAAATTAATGTCTCACTTCTACTCAGAGAGAACTAGACTGCCAATGATTTCATTTGATATTTTTTGTTTTTGTTTTTTGTTTTTTTGGGGAGAGATACTATTAGAGAAAATTGTAATGAATGTTTCTGCATGTCTGTTTTGTGCCGTTCCTTTAGATTTATTTTCTCACATCTGTGAGATTGTGTATTTAGGGTATGTATGTTAGGGGTGTGTGTGTGTGTGTGTGTGTATGTTTACATTTGCTCAGTTTCTGTGAAGTACTAAGAAGGTGCCTTGACCAGGAGAATGGCGTAAACCCGGGAGGCGGAGCTTGCAGTGAGCTGAGATCCGGCCACTGCACTCCAGCCCGGGCGACAGAGCGAGACTCCGTCTCAAA
>NW_016807891.1:2817724-2822868 GCF_001698545.2 Rhinopithecus bieti
TAATAATAATAATAATATTAGTAATAATATAAAAAAGTAACACATTTGATTTTCACATAGATAAAATAAAAGCTACCTTAAAAATGAAAAAAAAATTAACATTTTTGAGTTTCGTCTAGGAAGTAGGAGTAGGAAATGACCAATTTTGTGTTTTGTCATAAGTAGAAATATGAGAGGAACACTTATCTTTAAGAATAAATGGAGTATTTTTGCTCTCCCCAAATATAAATGTCATCTTCATTATAATTCCAAAAGATAATGAAATAAAATTAAAATGATAACCTATCCTATTCTTTCAATTCACTTAAAATTTTTTTGAGTTATTTGAATCTATACACTGGAATCTTAATACTGACCTTGGCATTAAGGTCCAGGTAGTATTAATAATATGAATAAGTTACATTTGTGTTATTATTCTACAGTTTATTAAGTGCTTTTACTTATATAGTAGATTTAATTCTTCTGAATATTTCATAATTATATCCATTTTAATAATATGAAGGTGAGTGTTAGAGCTCTCAAGCATACAGTAGATGGCTAAGTTAGGGCTAGCCTATAGATTCTCTGACTTTGGTCCAGCACAAAGGCTTTTCAATGACAAAGCCCTTTAATTGCACGAAACTTATAGAACAATCTTCTTCTGGAATACACATCTGCATAGACAGGGTGTGGGCACTATTCAGTATATGCTGAAATATTTTGTTGCAATGTGTTCTGTTTTGTTTGAGTTCTGCTGTGAAATTTTAGTAAAATTGATTAAACAATTTTCCTATGGAAAAGAGAAAATGAAATCATTTTAAAAGAGAATCACCATTCAAGATATACACACATATATATATTTTCTTATATATACTTTATACATAAGCATTAGTATTTATTTTACAAGTCTGCGAAAGAATTATGATTAACAACATTTTCTTCAGAGCTCATTAGAATCATGATTTCTAGTAAATAATAAACTGAGCTTAATGTTGCTATTTTCTTATTGTTAGCTGCTGGGAATAATAACAAATACAAATCGTCTAAATAGATGGTAAAACAATTAAAATGGCATTTTATGATATGTCATATTATTAAGGCACAAAGGGCAGAATTTGTAATGTAATAATTATGACCTTTATTTTCCTGAAAGTTTGATTTCTTCCAGTTTTCTTTTTAATCTTGCTCTGTTTACATCAAAGTTTTAAAAATTTCTTCAGTGTAACATTAGCACAGGAAATGAATGACAACAGGGTAGTTGGTCTGACCTCAAGACCTCCATATTTTTACTTTGAGGGCCTCAGCGCTTGCAGGTACTGAAACTCTACCAGCATATAGCAAAGTGCAGTGAAAATAAAATCAGAAAAGACTTCCTCAAGGTTGTGTGTGGTTTTTTTTCGTAGTCCAAAGAATAGTATGATCTGCATTTCCCATCAGGTTTGGTTTTGAATCTTCCATAGCGTGTTATATTGATACGCTGCTACAGTGCCTTCTACTGTGGTAGGAAGATGGGAAATCTATGGTTGTGTAAAAGTATGATAAAGAAATGAATTCAATTTTATTTTTAATTTGAACATCCCTAGATATAAACTGATAAGGTCAGCCAGGAGTTGTATCAGAATTTGCAGTTGGTTATCTAAAATCAAAATCACAGGAGGCAATGTTCTTATGTTCTGAGTTGAAAGCTCAAATGTTGTAATCGGTGTTTATGTTTTTTAGCAAACTACAGTAGTTCCTTTTTAACAGTTTTGACCTTTTCAAAGAAATTACATTAAAGACCAGAAAACCTCACATGTTGTTGTAGTCGTCCCTCGGTGAAGCAGAAAATGTTATTAAGTATTATATGTCTTATTTCTGGTGTGGTCTTTACAACACAATTGTGAAAAGCCTTTGCTACTTGGGAAAGGAGAAAAAACCCTGATGCTGAAAGGACACGTGATAGATGATAGCAGTGAACATGAGCTCAGAGACCTGGGAGGGAGTCCTAGTCCTGCTACTTACTAGTCTTAAGTCAGGCTCTTCGCTGCTAAGTGACAGAAAAATATAGCTAATTATTCCAGCCCTACCTAATTCCTATTGCTATAGTGGAGCCACAGCATCTTGTGTATGGTGACTCTGTGAAGCTTTACACTACTGTCACATGGTTTCTCAATCGTATTTATCTTTTATACAAGAGCTCACAAATTAACAATTCTTTTACCTTGTTTTGAAATACCAGCACAGTCACAAAATGAATGACTCAGGAAGTGTAGATCTAGAAGAACTAGATAATTGCACATAAGTTTGGTGAGATCAGCATGGTTGTTATGTTATGGGTGTACTTTGTTAGCTGTCTTTATTTTTATTCTCAGCCCTTTGTCGTGCTTTAAATGGCAGAGGTTTTGAGAATAGCTGTCCCAGTGACGTTACTGAGGGCTGAGGTGAAGCATTGTATAGAGTGGTGGTACTTAGTTGTTGGCCATGACTGGTTTCCTCACTATCTGTGTCAAAAACTGTCAAAAGTATGTATTATTATGCTGATCACTAGGCATGGATACCCAGGTTCCCTGTGGTGGCCTGATTCTGCCATGTTGCTGTAATTATAAAATAAAATATGACATGTTTTCCTATTTCTCTTGAGTTAGAAAACACACAAGCCAATGCCATTGAGGAGTGTAGTGGTGGAATATACCAGTAACAAGTGGCATCTAACTTTAGTGTCTTACTCTTAAAGCTCACTTTGCATCTTAGCCAAGAATATACTTGATCTAGCTCACAGTCCCTATTCCACACAAGGACCAAGCTTCTTTCTTTTTTATAATTGACATAGTTTTTGTGTAGGTAATATATTCAAATGATTCAAAACCCAGAAAGTATATCGATATCTGTGAAAAGCCTTCTTTCCTTCCCATCCCGCTGTTTAATTTCTACACATTCTTCCCCATCATGGCCACACACAGGTAATGTCTGTTACAGGTTTCTTGTGTATCCTTAAAGAGATAGAATTTTTATAGCTGTAACTCAATATAAATATATTTTATTTTTCTTTCTTAAAAAGACTCATAAATGATGTGTATAAATATATTTATATCTCTTACAACTCACCACAATGCTGGTGTAATGATTTGACACTAAAGGAAATCACAAAGATCTAGTTAAATTAGCCTTTAATATATAGCTAAGAAAAATCCTTGGCAAAATTTGTGCGCATAACAGAGCTCAAATGCCCAAGCATTGCCTGCCTCTGTTCTCAATAAGCATGTGTTTTATTTAAAGAGAAATCATCAGGTTTATCTGGGTTCATCCTAATGTATTCAACACATTAACACTTGTTTCCAATAGAGTTTAACATAACTTCTTTTTACCTATCCCTTTAGTAAAATCTTTTATAATATAATAGTTTAAACTCAACTTATAAAATATAAAATTCATAGCTCTAATCAACATTAAAAGTATATTAGATGTATAAATATTTAATATTTCTTAAATTTTTATTCATTAAAAAATCACATACTGGTCTTGAACAGTGTTTCAGATGGTTTTTAGTCATGTAAATGTTTTCTCTCCTGACTGTGTAATTACATGATGGACTGGTTTCTAGAGTATCATATACTTAATGTGAGTTTCTAAAAATGCTTTAATCATATAATTGCTAGTTTATCAAGTAGAAATATAGGTTTGAGAACACTATCATTATGTCATTATTTTCCACAAAAGACTGTGAAACACACTGAAGAGGCTATTATGAGGCAAATAACAGTTTTCTGTGGTGTCTAAATTTGCAAGGATTATATTTAAAAAAGAATAGTAAAGAAAATACCTAAAGGTGAAGAGCTTTAAATCTAGCCTGCCGATTTATGTTGTGTCTCTATGAAAAACCAGTCCAGACAAAGAGAATGAATACGTTAAGACTAGAATAATGAAGATAATAGGTTATCTAACTTCATGAGTGATACTAATATTTAATAATTGATTCACTAAATTCTGCAAGAAAGCTTAAAGGAAATGAAATAAAGTGGAGGCATTTTATTTTATTTATACTAGAATCCAGTTGCATTGCTCTTGTACTAATTATTACTGGCTGTACCATGTTCAAATGTGATTGAAATAGATAATCATTTATCTTCAACTGGTCTGCAGCCAGTAGGAACAGGGACATATAATCTGGAAAAGCTAAGTGGTTAAATTCAAGTCTAGTTTTACAGAAATTAAAGATTTAAAGAAATGTTTTGTGATTTATTGAGTAGTCACAGGTGAGAAAATGTTTTATTTTCAACAAAGTCTAGTAAAAGTCTAAGGCTAAAATTGCTCCCTCTGTGGGTTTAGATGAGAAAAGAGTCCTAAAAGTCTCTCTCTCAATAAAAGTCTCTCTCAATATATTTCTGTTACACACACACACACACACACACACACACACACACACACACACAGTCAGCCTTTTGTGTGCAGGGGTTCCACATCCCTTTGTTCCACCAATGGTGAATGGAAAATATTTGGAGAAAAGAAGTATGGCTGCATCTATGCTGAACAAGCACAGACTTTTATTCTTGTCACTCCCCCAACAATACAGTATAACAACTATTTACATAGCATGTACTTGTATTAGATATTATAAGTAATCTAAAAATGATTTTAAGAATAGGGAAGGATATGTGTAGGTTATATGTAAATACTATACCATTTTATATAAGGGACTAGGGCATCTGTGGATCTGGTATCTGTGGGGGTTCCTGGATACCTCCACAGATACCAGATCCACAGACAGCTATAATATTTCTGGATACCCCCACAGATATCAATACAATAGACTGTATATCTATTACCCCATCTCCATGTGAAACGATTACAGCTACAGCTCTGAGCAGAAGAAAAACCAAAGGCAGGATGTTAGATTTATTGGTAAATGCCTATGTTAAAGGTGTTTCTATATTGTAGTTTCAAGTTTAGATAGTTGTTTATTGGTATTTATTCTGTTACTATTTACTCAGCTATTGAATATAGTTCATGACGAATATATCTAGATGATTTCTATTTTCATGCAATTAAAGCATTTTTCTCCCATACTGAGTTTTATTTTAAAAAATTAGGTTGTTAAATTGCTCCCACATTGTGCTAATCTTTTGATTTCCTTTTACCTTTTAAAATAAATTAAAATAAAAAATTAAAATTAAAATTAAAAGAAATTA
>NW_016807891.1:2822923-2836589 GCF_001698545.2 Rhinopithecus bieti
AAAAATTAAAAATTAAAATTAAAAAGAAATTAAAAATAATATTTAAAAGAAATAAAAAAATTAAAAAAGAAACTAGGAAAATAATACATTTTAAACATTTTAGTTTGCCGAAATGGTTAACAGTTGATTTATTTCTGACCATTTAGGTCTCTCAGGAAAACCTGAAACTCAGTGGAGGGCGTTAGATGGTGACTTTTGTGGCTTACGCTAGAGCACTGCAGGGTGGTGATTAAGAGTCTGGATTAACAGATCAGAATGCCTGGGTTTGAGTTCCTGCTCTGACTCTTATCTCTCTGTGACTATGACCAATTAAAAAAAAAACTTCTCTGTAATTCAATTTCCCATTGTAAAATGGGGTTGGTAATATTAAGTGCCTCATAGAAAATTAAAGGTCATTATGTGTACCAAATGCTTAGAACTCAATGGAGCACATGGTATACCCTCATTACATGTGAGTTTTTCCTTGGATTTACTACCTAGAGGCCTTTCCTGTTTCCTGAGTCTGTGGCTCTCCCTCTGCCTCTTATACCTTCTTCACTGTTCTATGATTCCCTCTTTCATCAAATAGCCAGTGCTTAGACTACATCCACAATTTGTTTTAAAAGTGTCTCTGCCATTCAATAGCTGGGCAATCTTGAGAAAGTTCCTTAATTTCTCAGCCTACTGTGTTTTCTTTTGTAGGAATCTGTTTTCTTGTAAGGATCAAAGGATATATTAATGTGAAAATGCTTTAAAATATGCAAGTAGCTTGAAGTGTGAGTGCTAGAAAGGAAAAGACCAGACCCTTGTTTGTTTCTTTTTTAAGCAGAGGTTATATTTTCTGTTAGATTTGTTTTTGAAAACTAGAAAATACAGAAAAGCAGAAAGAAGAAAAAAATCTGTATTTCTTCTGCTGATAGATAAGTATTATTAACATTTTGTTATATTTTAATTTATTTTCCTATGCATTTTATATTATTTAAGTCATAAAATAGAAATGTAATATGGTATTGATGTGCCTTGCTTTAATTTTTGCATACTGCTAGCATACCAAAACTAAAACATAATTTAAACAATTATTCTTTCAGCCATGATTGTCAATCTCTCTTTTTATATATTACACAAGCATGTGTATATATACACACACCTGCCTAGGCACATCTGGAATCTATGTGTGTGTATCACAAAGGGGATAAATAATTATTTTACTTGTGCTATAATGTGTTTTTTTCTGCATGATTTATGTGTTGCTTTGTTTGCCTTTCAGTGTAATATAATGCACAACTTTTGTTTTATACTTGTGGATGGTGAAGAGTTTGACTCTTAGATACTAAAAACTATCATAAAGATAGCCATATTTACCTTCAATCTCATCATCAAATCAGACACCATGTATTATAATATATCATATACTATAGTATATGTAATTTATAATATATCTTATGTATGATATATAACATATATTATATATATAATATGTGATTTATATGTTATAAATCATATATGAACAATCACTTTATAAACAACCAAAATATTCTTCTCCCCAGTATGTTATTTGTTCATATACCTTAATACAATTAATACAATTAAGGAGGGAAAGATAGCTGTGAAAATTTGAGGTTGAGGAGGAAAAGTCGACAAAACTCCCAGCTTTAAGAACACAGAAATTTGAAACTCCCATGGATTATTATAATCTGAAAGCAATAGTTAATAAAGCTTTTTTATAGAGTGATTTTGATTTTGAGTGTTAAGACGATCAAAATAGATGCAAATACATATACATTGAAATAATTTTGATGTAGTTATTCTAACATGTTGCATTTAGAGTTATTTGAAGGCCGTCTTTAAGATTTACATTGTGCTATAGTTTTTGCCAACTACTCTAATCCATTACTAACTAACCATATAACAGCTATATTAAAACTTAGATCAAAAGAAAAATGGAAAACAATGTTTGAGAAAAATGCAAAACCAAACCAAAAAACACCCTAGAGAAGCAGAACAATATAAAATTAAACACATACACACACACACACACACACACACATATACAGACACTCTAGAATTCATAAGAGATACTCTGGTAAAGAAAAGTTGTGATACTAGAATTGAAGCAAATAGCATCCACGGAGATGCGCATTAGCCAAATTGAATTGAATCAGCCTAAATTCAAATGTTTCCAAGCTGAGTTTTTCAATTATTTTGAATTTTTTAAATTTAAGAAGTACTTACTAAGTGTCTACTATATGCTAAGAATATCGTGCTATGGCAAATTTGGAATTTAAAAATAAAAGAATTTGTGAAGTCCTTGCCCTCCAGATTTCACAATGAAGAAAAAACAAGAAACTGGGTAAAGGATTCGCTATTTAATAAATTGTGCTGGGAAACATTGCTAGCCCATAAAGTAGAACAGCTGAAACTGGATCCTTTCTTACCTCCTTATCATTGAAAATTTGAAAGTGGTCAAAGATGGATTAGAGACCTAAATGATTAGACCCTAATACCATAAAAACCTAGAAGAAAACCTAGGTAATACCATTCAGGAGCATAGGCATTGGCGCAAGGACTTCATGTCTAAAAACACCGAAATAAGCAACGCAACAAAAGCCAAAATTGAACAAATGGATCTAAATTAAAGCTAAAAGAGTCTTCGCACAGCAAAAGAAACACCCCATTCAGAGTGAACGGCAAAGCTACAGAATGGGAAGAAAATTTTTGGCAATTCTACCTCATCTGACAAAGGGCTAATATACCCAGAATCTACAAGGAACCCTCCAAACAAATTACAAGAAAAAAAAAACAAACCCCATCAAAAGTGGGCAAAGGAATATTGAACATGACATTTCTGCAAAAAGAAGGCATTCATAACAGCAGCAACAGAAACACATGAAAAAATGATCCTCAATCACTCGCCATCCAGAGAAAGCAAATCAAAAACCACAATGAATACGCATCATTCCAACTCAGTTAGGAACGGCAATCATCTAAAAAATCAGGAAAACAACAAGTTGTTTGGAAGAAGGATGTGGAGAAATAGGAACACTTTTACACTGTTGGTGGGGATTGTAAACTAGTTCAACCATTATGGAAAAACAGTATTCGGGCGATTCCTCCCAAAGGATCTAGAACTCAGATTGTACCATTATTGACCCAGTCCATGCCACTAAACCTGGTAGGATATCCCAAAGGATTATAAATTATTCACTACTACAAAGACACATGCAACGACGTAGTTTTTATTGCCAGGGTGGCAACTTTAATTCACAAAAGTTATGGCTAATTAGACTTGGAAATCCCAAATCCCCCAAATGTCATTCTGTGACAGCTGGATTAATGTAGAATAATGTTTGGCACATATGACATTTGCCATGGTTGTTTTTGAATATTTGTTTTTTGTCCTATGCAGCCATAAAAAAGTGTATTGTAAGTGTTGCATCCTTGTATGTTGAATACGTGGATGCAGCCTGAAAACCATCATTTCTTTAGGCCAAACTATCCAACAGAAGTAGTAAAACCAAAACCACGCAATGGTCTTCCAACGTGGTCCATGTTAGGTGGGAACTGAACCATGAAATGCACTTGGACTGTCGGGTAAGGGTAACATCACACATGGGTGTATCATTTGGAGGGGGAGGGAACTTGCAATTCGGGGAGTTATACAGATATAAATTGTATAATCTGATTGGGGCTGGATGAGTTTTTGAATTGGGTGCATGGCACACAACGAACATGGCCACAAGTATGGACATATTGTAAGTTAAAACCTGCACGTTATGCACATTGTTAGCTGCTTGTTTTGCTGAAGAACCTTTGAAGTAAAAAAAATAAATAAATAGAATATAAATAAATAAATAAATATTTCCAAGCATCAGCTTATGCAAAGAATGTTGCAAACTGTCAAATTTATGTTTTAAACCTTTTCATCTGCCACAAAAGAAGGTATATTTATCAGTCCTACATATATGTACATTGATGTTAGTGCATACCTGTTAAAACTAAATAATCTTTTCAAGATGATCTTAGTCCTTTAAAATTTTGATCTTGAAGAAGTAAGTTCCTCAATCTCCTTTATTTCAATGTCATGTTTCATTAGACTATGTGCTTTTATCTAGCAGAAACAAGCTAATCAAGTCAAAATACTAAATTAAACTCATGTGTTTTAAAAGTGAGTTAAAGGGACCAGAAAGAAACATGCTGCTGTTTCTAAACCAAATGTTTATAATGCATAAAATATGAGGCTTAGGACTATTTATTAAGGCTTTATATTTGTCACTTTCACACAAGAACAGAAAAATTTAGACTATATAAGTATACAGGAGGGTTACTATTAACTCCACATGTATCAGAGTTTAGGTTTGACCCTTAATAACTACACTATTTTGGGTACTTTCCTTAATTTCCCTAAGTTTTAGTCTTCAACCTCGTAATGGGAAAAATAACATTGTCTTGGGTTTTTTGTGAGAATGAAATAAGGGACATACACAAAATTCTTAGTGAGGTAGGTGGCACTTGGTAAGCATACAGTAAACGGTAGATAAAAGACCAAGGAGAAAGAGGAGGCAATGTTTAGCAGCAGGAGAGAGGGGGCAATATTCAGCAGCAGTAGGAAGCTTTGTAAGTGTGGAGATATTCACTGGCATGGCCCTAATTCTAGTGATCACATTGAACTACTTTGTTATATATAATTTGAGTTTTAGAAGCAAAACATGGATTACAAAATTCTAAGACAAGGAAAATAATTTGAGGTTCTCAAACAAGTACTGAGGTGGGTTTTTTTAAGAATAACTTAGGGTAGTAGGATGTAAGAGAAAGAAAAAGCCCAATATGAGGGAAGTTTCAAACACATCAATCTTACTATGTGGTTTGTGATTACAGAGTTCTTACAGAATGCTTTGTGTGGAGGGAAAATACTTATTTGAAAATCACTCTTCAATTTTAAAGAGTTCATATCAAGGTTAACACTAGTGAATGTAACATGAGATGGTTGATGTATAAAACCAACCCACAAAGCCAAAGTTCTCCATACGTTATTTGTCTTAGACCCTTTCAGCCAGCAACAGAATTCTCCATGTGGCTTGCCTCAGTTCTAGAGTCGCTACTCCCACCAGAAATGCTAATGGCAATTCTCTGAAGCAAGTATCACTGAGAAAAAATTTTTTCCTTACTTTGATTCTCAAACTTGGAAATCAGTTAGCATTTCTGATTTCACATTCACATGTTTCAGAAAGGAAAATGGGCTTCAGGAATCTTAGCAAATACTCTAAGCATAAAAAGGCCATTACACACTTAGCATTTTCCTATCACTAAGGATTAATAATTATGGAAAGAAAAAAATAAATAAAAAGAAAATTTTATCTGGATCAGATTTCTGAAAAGAAGATTTTTTTTTTGGTAAATTTAGGAATGAGAGAGGTTAAAAGTGGACATAGTATTGTTCATATTTATTAATATTATCCTCATGTTAAGTTTGTCTAAAATAATTTGCTGTATTTACATGATTATTTTATACTAGGAATTAAAAACATTTCATATAAATTTAAACCCCTGTGTATCCACATGAGTGCCAAACAGCTTGCTCTTTTAACATTGCTGTAAAAAAAATTCTGAATTTATTTAGCATATGGTTCTCAAAATATTGAGGCAACCCAAGGCCTTATCTACCTTTCTTCTTAAGGAAAATATTACCAGCTTTCTTGTTGGTAGGAAATTAGAGGTTAGAAGCATGCCTCACATTCATAAAACTCAATGACATAAATGTAGCAGATATATAAAACCTGTAGAAGGAGATCTGCAATCCCATAAATGTTATTATTATAATGGGTAAACCAGCAGTTAACCCCCACAATACTGACTGAAGGAGTGGGGAATGCTTTACATTAATAGTTATAAATCTTTAGTCTTTGAGGTGTATTAGGGAAAAATTTTTCTATGGAATTCAAGGAGGCAGTGGTAAACCAGAAAATTATTTTTAGTTGTAAAACAGAAAATAATTTTTAGGTACCTGGCATTCTGGCATGGTATCCACCAGTGTGTATTTTGCCTTCATTTTCAAATTTCACTAGATATAGAATTTTGGGTTGATAGGTTATTTTCTTTCAACTCCTTAAAGATATTCTTTCTCTGTGTCTAACCCCTTCTGTTTCTGATAAGAAATTGCAGTCATTTGAATTGTTCTCCTATATAAAATATAACATTTTTATCTGGCTTCTTTTAACATTTCTCTGTTTTTATTTCATTTTCAGCAGCTTATTACAACAGATTAGATATTTTTGCATATGGGTTTTTTGAGGATTTTCTGTTTGTGGTTGACTTCTTACATCTATAAATTTATCTTTTCACCAAATTTCAGGAAATTTTTGCCATTATTTATTCCAATTTTTATTCCATTCTTTCTCTTTCACTTTTCTGGGCCTCCAGTTATATCCATGTTATACCTTTTTAATACTCCACAAAATGCGGAGTCTCACTTTATTTTTTTCTAATTAGTTTTCTTTCTGTTTTTCAGATTGGATGCTTTGTATTGATCTATCTTCAGGTTCACTGACTCTTCTGTCATTTCAGTTTTGCTCTCAGGCTCATTCAGTACATTTTTAAAATTTCAGGTATTGAATTTTTCAGGTCTAGAATTTCCATTTGGTTCTTATTATACTTTCTATTTTTCTGCTGAGATGTTGTTTTTTAATTCATTTTACATATATTTACATTTATGTTCTTGAGAATGGTTATAATGACCTCTGTGTCATCTCAGAGTGAGCTTTAATTCTGTTCTCTTAATAATAGGTTATATTTTCTTGGGTTTTATTTGGTATATTAAATAGTTTTATATTATAGTATTATCATCATGAATGATTTATTATAGAAACTGTAGTTTATGTTATGTTTATCCTAAGAACACTGTGTTCCCTCAGAAGGACTGACAGAAGTCACCAACAGCTATTATGCTCATGGTTTTGGTTCATTACAGAGAGTAGATTCAGATTATAATCAGTGAAAGTCAGAAACATATACACAGAATCCAGGAGAAGTACCAAATGTGGAACTTCTGTTATCCTCTCCCTGTGTAGTCAGGATGCATGACTCTCCTGCCATTGGTGCATGACAATATACATACAGTATTGTCAACCAGGGAAGCTTTACTGAGCCTTTCAGTGTGTGTTCAGAGTTTCTATTGGTGGCTCCATTATGAATTCTCCAACCCTTCTGGGCATGACCTAAAGCCCCAGCTCTACATTGTAATAATTGATCTTCCTCATGTGGTTATCCCCCACCCTAAATACTATCTGGTATGGCTTCCAACCTAAATCATATTGTTGGACAATCTGGCATGGCCTAAGGTAAACAAAGACACTTCTATCAGGAGAGACCCTCCACAAATCTCCTGGCTGAAATTACCTCCTAAAGGCCAGCCCTTCTTGGTGGGCAAGATCAAATTCTATTTTTTAACGTATATTTTTAAAAATTTTAAATTGATACATTAGGCCAAATTCTTTACTACACATACTTGTTATTAATGTCAGCTAAATACATTAATATTACTGTTGATGCCTGTCTTAGTCTGTTTTGTGTTGTTATAAAGGAATAACTGTGGCTGGGTAATTTATAAAGAGGCTCATTTGATTCACAGTTCTGCAGGCTGTACAAAAGCAGCATGACACCAACATCTGCTTCTAGTGAGGAGTTCAGGAAGCTTCCAATCATGGTGAAAGGGGAAAGGGATTTGCACCACATCACAAAAGGAAGGAAGCAGAAAAGAGAGAAGGGGAGGAAGGTTCGGAGCACTTCTAAACAATCAGTTCTCAAGGGAACTAAAAGAGTGAGAACTCATTACTGTAAGAGTGGCACCAAGCCATTCATGAAGAATCCACCCCCATGACCCAAACACCTTCCACCAGGCCCCTTCAACATTGGGGTCAAATTTCAATGTGAGATTTGGAGGGGAAAATTATCTACACTATATCAGTAATACTCATTAATCCATCAAAGACATTGAAGGTACTGTGTTCTTGTCACTGTAGAAACTATTAGTACTAATGAAGTTGATACTTTATCTTCTTAATAGCCTGTGGAAATTCTTGGGAAGCAGTTCTCTTTATTTTTCCACGCTTTCTGATTATTAGCCTTTTATATAGATTCATGAACCCATGGCAGGGGGCAATCCACTTGACAGAAAGTCTGTCCTTGGAAGCTGACCTGCTTTTCTTGAATGAGACATTTACAGCTCTACTTTCTCTTCTCTTTTTTATCTGAGAGACTTCTTAGACACTCAGTCTAGGAGACCGGGTTTCTTCAGGAACCGATTAGCTATGACTACTCACACTTAAATCCTAGAGTGAACACAACTTAACCGCACCCTAGCACGTGTTCATTAACCACAATTTATACCAACATTGCACATCAGAAGATTAGTGATTCCATCTGGGTCTTTGTGAGGAAACTTCGTTTTTCCCTCATAAGGAAGCTGACCCATCTGATTTAATGGTTTCAAGGGATGGTTACAAAATATAGTATTACATATTTCATTATGGTGTATTGTCCAAAATATAATAATGTGAATATCATGTATAAGTCATTTTTGTTTATTTATAGGTAAACAGAGAAATATTGTAAATATAATGTCTCACCCTACCATTTAGTTACCTTGGAAGTCTATCGTATTTCAAAATGAAGCAGAATGCATGTTTCTTCATTTTATTCAAATGAATAATACTGTAAATGCTTTTATAAACAAATTATGTATCTTTCCAATTCTAATAGACTACAAGTAATAGTAAAATGCATTTAAAACCTTGATGATCACATGATTACAAAGGTACGAGAACATGTGTCTTTAAGATGTGGCAAGCAAGGTACCCAGGGTGCACCTTCAGATTCCAACTCCGCACTTGTGCTAGCCTAGGGCATCTCATTAAATTTTGTGCCCTGTACACCTTGCCTGCCTGACCCTAGTCCTGACCCCCAATATATCCCAGTTCTATCACTTGTGGAGTGTGTGACCATGGAAATGCAAGTGACTCTCTCTAAGCCTCAGTTTCCTCAGGAAGAGGTAACAGTAATTTTAATGTAATGACAGTGTGCAGGGTGAAGAGAACACACAAATAGAGTCCATTAACAAGATTTGAAAGTGCCTCAAAACTCACAAAACAATAGAGGTTAAACTGATCTGAGAAATTTAATTATTTTACTTTCCCGAGGAGAAAATTGATACTGAGTTGGAAGGTGCAGGGACTTATCAGACGCTATTCATGTTTTGGGGCAGAACCAATGTTAGAGATAAGTTTCCAGGATTCTGTTCAACATGCTTTCCACTGTACCACACTTACTGCACAGCATAGTGAACTAGGATGGGGACTCTGGATATATAGAGGAAGCAAATGGATTCAGGAAAGTTACAAAGCAATCACTGACTGGTGATCATTGTAAAGTGTTGGCTAAGACGTCACAGTAGATGGATGTTTACAATTTGGACCATTGATAACTAAGAAAATGATGCCATCAACTGAAATACACCATGAAAATTTGTAGGAGAGATGGTGAGTTGGCAAAGAATTGGAGTAGAAAAAGCATGCTTCAGCCAGGATGTGAAGGATTTAGGTAATCTATAAGGAATAATTTGTTTTTTGAGAAAGAATACTGCTAGGGGCTTGTAATGGGATATATAGGCAGACTAAAAAAATTATGATGGTCTTTAAAAACAGGGTAGTTTTCTGGGGTGGCTTAAGTATAGCATTGCTTATATGCAAGAATTTGTCTTCAGCGATTTCTCAAAGTCCATCTGAAGCCTGTGGTTCTTTGAAGCACACTTTAGTGTGCACTTAGTCTGTTAAATGGATGTTGGATATGCGACATAAAAATACGATGGATTTGAATCGACCTTTTGAATGGTGAGCGGAATCAGCTATGCTTTATCGGAGGGGTCACTGTGGTGTAACCTTTCCAGATCCTATGGGCTGGTGTGCTTTTAAAGACCCAAGCATCTGAAACTTCATCCATGCACTAAGCATATGTAATCGGCATGTCTGCCAGGGCAGTTACAGACAAGAAAGACTTGTTAGGAGGCAGCATCTGCACCAGAGAATTAGGAAGCCTCTTGAGTTGACTTTTCATCAGTAAAAGCGGGATGATGAACCTGGCCAATCTATGTCACAACATAGATTCTTGTAGAAAGTAACTCCATAACCTCAAGGTTACATTTAACACCATTTTACTTTTCTGGCTCAATTGGTAAATAGTCATGCATTGGCCATTGTTCATTTTCTTCAAATATACCTACGGACTCAAAATAATTTTAAGAGAAACAAAATTTAAAAGATACTATTACATTTCAACTTTTGTTATTGTGAGAGAAACCAGAGCGGCCAAAAATGGTATTTCAAAATCCTGCTTTTGAATTTTCTTAGGCTAAAACTCAGAAAAGCTGTTTCTACTTGGTGATATGTGAGTCTTGGTGATTTCAACCAAACACATTTGCTATATTTTAATGGAGTAGTTTATCTATAGCATCTTGATGAGAATTTGGAGGCTGCTTGTCCATTTAATTATGGTGATGGGCACCACTCACAAAGACAGAATGTGTTCAAAGCTACACTCTTTTCTTTATGGTGCATGGATTTTATTTCAATGACTATTATAGAGAGTAATATGGAATGAATATTATTAACATTATTAATTTAGCCAAACTAGAGAAAAAATATTTCTATAGACTTGTAGCAGTGTGAATTCATTACAGCATGCATTGAAATTGGGTATTTGGGGATAGTGACTGCCCTTGGTGTGTATCTATTTGGATGAAATGGAAAGGGTCTATAGGGATAAAGTTTGATGTGCTGGATCTTGGGGCCATGGAGGAAGGTGATGCTGAAATGATGGAGACATTATGGCGTCTACGCACAAGACCAGTCTATAGGGCAAAAGTCAGTCTCTTTAGTTTTGAATAAGCTAAAGAAGAATGCGGAACCATTTTGGAAGGTTTTGCAGTTTTGTGAGGAATTGGAGCAGAAATTTTGGTGTACATGTCTCTTAGTCAAATGATGGGACACTGCAAATGAATTAGAAGTGTTCTTACTTTCCCTTGTAGCATTAATTAAGTCATATCCTTGTTCTATAGTTGATGTCCATTTCATGGAAAAATACGAGATCAAACTATTGAAGAAAAATTACAAAATTTAGTTTTTATCACCACCATGCTTTTAGCAGTAAGAAAAAATGTATTTATTATTTATTCATTCATAATATGTTTTCAGCTGGATTCTAGAGTATCAATTAAAGAATTGAGAGAAGCATCAAAAGCAAAGGTGAAATTGTGGAGGTCTGTTAGCTTTACAGAGCCTTCTGATCATACCTGGATAATGTTTTAAAAGGTGATATCCCATGACAAGAGTGATGCTTAGTTAGAATATGAGCTGTTTTGCAACTACTGTGCTCTATCTGACACGTCACAAATATTTGTGGTTATTGCGCATCCCCTGTAGATATTAGTGTTTGCAATCCCTGATCCAGAAGTATGTTTTCAAGGACCATATAGAAACATTATCTCTTTTTTTTTTTTTTTTTAGACTGAGTCTCGCTCTGTCGCCCAGGCTGGAGTGCAGTAGTGTGATCTGGGCTCACCACAAGCTCTGCCTCCTGGGTTCATGCCATTCTCCTGCCTCAGCCTCTCAAGTAGCTGGGACTACAGGCGCCTGCCACCTCACCCGGCTAATTTTTTTTTGTAATTTTAATATAAAGGGGATTTTACCGTGTTAGCCAGGATGGTCTTGATCTCCTGACCTCGTGATCCTCCTGCCTCGGCCTCCCAAAGTGCTGGGATTACAGGTGTGAGCCACCGCACCCGGCCAGAAACGTTATGTCTTTACATTACATAAACATCACCAGGTCTAACCACGCTTCAAGTTCAAATAAAGTCTCATTAATATTAATACTAATTAATTATGTTTCTTTTATTCTACATATATGACTGTAGAACTTCAGCCCCACTTATTTCTACATATATCCAGGGATATCTCACACACGTACAAGAAAAAAACAATCCACTCATGTTTTTTACCTTGCTGCCAGAAAGTCTTTGGAGGGAGCTGTCCTACCACAGCCTCTGCAGCTGAGGTAGGACTGCAGACCTCGTGAGGAAAGCACCTTCACTGAGACTTCATTGCCCTCAAGGGTGGCTACCACTGCTTGGCCACTGCTGTTCAGACCCCACTGGATATTGCTACTCTCTTTCAGTCCAGAGGTGGAGATATTCCTTTTTCCATATTAGTTTTAAACCTATTACTAGGTGGCAGAGCCCACACTCTGAGAGATTCACTGGACAACGGCTTCTTTAGCGCTGACTTTGATTATTCTTCCTCATTCATTGCCCAACCCATCCTTAGAACTGTTTGGCAGAATAACACCAGGCCATCCCATTATTTATCATTTTTTCTCATATCTTTCCTCTTGTTCCTCCAATCTCCAACTCCCACACACTTCCTTTTCCTCCTTTCAGTAAAAAATTACAAAATCTTGAATGCATTTCACCTCACCCAAATAGGCACTCTGAAACATGACCCTCGGTCTCTCAAGCAGATAATGGAACTCATTTTTGGACTAGCAGGATATACCACTAAATTTGTATCTCCTAGTGTAGTTAGCAAACTGCATCTATTTTCATCTTTTTATGGTTTACGTACCCACAATCACATCTATACAGGTATAGTCACAAGTACAATCTTTGTGAAACCTGTTTCTAAAATAGGGACTATTCTTCATTTATTCTAGTAAATTCTACTTAAACATTCCTTTCTTGACATCTTTGGTTTACTCATAAATTAAAGTTAAGCTAATCTATAGTCAATTATTTACATCCCTTATATAATAAGTAAGAGTTACAGAACATAATATTAGTCTTGTCTTGCCATACCTTTTTCCATATTCTCTAAACATGCCAACCTTTTTCAAGACACAGCTCAGGACTCCTGTCTGTGAATCTTTTTTTGATTAGTCATGTCTTATTTCAGTCACTGCCATCACATTAGTTCAGTTTCAGAAAGGGCTTTTTATGGAACCCTGCACCCTGCTTTTTTTTCTTTCCTTTTTTCTTTTCTTTTCTTTTCTTTTCTTTTCTTTTCTTTTCTTTTCTTTTCTTTTCTTTTTTTTTTTTTGAGGCAGAGTCTCACACTGTTGCCCAGGCTGGAGTGCAGTGGCCCGATCTTTGCTCACTGCAACCTCCACCTCCTGGTTCAAGCGATTCTCCTGCCTCAGCCTCCCAAGTAGCTGGGACTACAGGTGTGTGCCACCACTCCCAGCTAATTTTTGTATTTTTAGTAAAGATGGGGTTCCACCATGTTGCCCAGGCTTGTTTCAAACTGTTGGGCTCATGTGATCCACCCATCTCGGCCTCGCAACGTGTTGGGATTACAGGCATGAGCCACTGCACCAGGCCGTGAAACATTGCTTTCTTGAAAGATGTTAATAAGTGTTCCTTGGGAGGAGTGAGGGAAGAAATTTGTGCCCAACTAAACTTGGGTAATTCTGCTCACTCTTATCTACTTTTCTCAGTGTACCTAAACACATTAAAAGTTTTAAGGTATGCGGTGGCTCACTGCTGTAATCCCAGCACTTTGGGAGGCCAAGGCGGGCAGATCACGAGGTCAGGAGATCCAGACCATCCTGGCCAACATGGTGAAACCTTGTCTATACTAAAAATACAAAA
>NW_016807891.1:2837049-2843635 GCF_001698545.2 Rhinopithecus bieti
AAAAAAAAAAAAAAAAAAAAAAAAAAAAAAAAAAAAAAAAAAAAAAAAAATTCAGTGCTTTATAAATGAAGAAACTAATTTAACTCTGTATCCAATCTTATATATATACTCTAACATTCATATTACATTTTTTACGTATTGCGACTTTGTTAAACTGAAATTTCTTAAGAATAAATCAATGTTCTCTATTTCTATCATTAACTCTCCTTGGTACATGATTCAATATTGTCTATAGATTCGCTAAACTTACTTATCAGATAATAGACCCAATGCTAAGTCCTAGAGGTTTCAAGATGAATAATTTTTATAAAGATTAATAGACCAAAGAGTAGGTTCAATGAGCAGTATGTTGATGATAATTAGTATTTATTTAGCTGCAAATTCCTTGGAATTTGATCTCTAATTCTAACTATTAGAGTTTACTGTTTCTCTGATCTATTTCAGAATCTGCTGTTGTTTTTTTCTTGTTGCTGTTATACAATCGTAAAAGGGCTTTTAAAAATATTTGAAAACTGGGTCAAGTGTGGCAGCTCACACCTCTCATACCAGCCAGCAATGTGGAGGGCTGAGGTGGGTGGATCACTTGAGCTCAGGAGTTGGCAATCAGCCTGAGCAATAGTGTGAAACCCCAACTCTACAAAAAAAAAAAAAAAAAAAAAAAAAGAAAGAAAGAAATTGGTCAGGCTTGGTGGTGCATACCTGTACACCCAGCCTCTCAGGAGGCTGAGGTAGAAGGATCACTTCAGTCTGGGAAGTCAAGACTGCAGTGAGCCGTAATCACACCACTGCACTCCAGCCTGGGTGACAGAGTGAGACCCTATCTAAAAAAAATAAAAAAAAGAAAGAAAACCGATAGCAAGTTGCCAAAATATTACACAAGGATTTATGGTTTTATTTTCTGTTTCACTGTGATTATGTAAAAGTAAATATATATAAATATAAGACATAAATACATTTTTTCTTTGGAATCTAATGTCTTCTTCAATTAAAAATGAAAAATTTTCTAACAGAAAGGATCAAAAGTTTGGAGAGTAGCCAAATAAGTCTTTAAAACAGTGTTTCTAGGAATCTGATATACCAAAAGCAAGGAGCAATAGGAAATACAGATAAAGGCAGGAAAAGGTAGATTTTGTTACAACGCTATTGTGGTTTCTGAAAGAGTTTGGCCTCATTGGGTGATGCACATTAGTGTTAATTTCTACCACTCAGAACATTAGTAGCTTTTATACCCAAGAAGTGAACATTCAGAGTTCAAAGAACCACCCACCACCCCAAATCATTCAAGAATTTTCACTGGTGCTCTACTACACATAATTATAATTCACTTGTAATTATGGCCACCAAAAGAATGTTTGTGTGTTTTCTTTTCCATTTTGTAATTCAACAAACACTTGTTGGATCACTAGTTGGTGTCATGAATTTATTAGGTGCAGTGGTGGTGATGGTGGTTGGGTGTATTTGAAAATAAATAGTATATTCTGGGGAGAATATAGCATTTTGAGAGAGAAGGTAGGCTTAAAAATATAGAGTGCTTTCAAATACACTAAAAGTGTGTAAAAAATATTACTACTACATGAGGAAAACACAACAAAACTTTAAGAAACCTCTTGAGGAATATCTGGTTTGGCTTCAGTTTATTTAGAAGAATGAAGAGCTCCTAGACAAAATGCTAGCACACACACCACAGAAACAAAATAAATTATAAATACCCTATAAATAAATTATAGACTACCTTGAGGAGACAGATGAAAACAAATATTAGAGTTAAAATCTTGGGAAGTGAAGATAGATATTATGCCACAGAGAAAAATTTGAAGAAACTGTGTTTGTGGAGTTTGATGAAGCTCTTCTCACAAACTATTAATTCTGGTCTTTTGATGAAAGGGAAGGTTCTCACATTCTAGGAATAATAATGATTTTTATGTCAGCCCTGGAGAAAAAAATCCTGCTGATATTTGGAGACCACCTGTTCTGGGTAGTTTCCATGGTAAGTCATGAGGCGTACCAAGATTCTTACAACCCACCAACTTCTTCATGCTTTTGTGAATATACTGAGAAGAAAATGATATCACTGAGAAAATGACTTAGAATGTGTTTCTTATAAATTTTAATTCTAAGGTAGAAGCTGAAAAGGTTGGATTTACAGGTGGAATTTAGAAAACAACAACAAAACTCTTCCTGCATTTGTGAAGTCTGGCATAGAAAGAAGAATAAGGGAAGTGAAACACTGAGCCCACAAATAATGTTGAAGAACATAATTTTTAAAAATGCCATTGCTCATGATGAAAAACACATGGGTTTGACAAGAGGAGGAAACATCTTGTTACAGAATACAAGTCTGTCAAAATAACCTTAGTTTGGTGAAGAGTATTTAAGAATTGAGAGGGTTTGGGCATAGGGAAACCAAAAAGAGGAAGATACCAAGAATTTCTCAGGAGGAAAAATAATTAGAAACTATTATTGTACCCTCAGATACCTATGTTCCGATTCCCAAATATAGGGAATATAGAATTGAAGGTACATGTATTTGTAGAATGTGAGAATAAAATCATTTAATAGAGGAAGAAAATATTTCAGAAGGATGCTACCACCTGGCTATCTACAGGATGGCCACTGCCAGCAACTCCTGTTGCTGCCTACTGCAGGTTTGATCCCAAAGTTTATGGATGTTAAAATGGACCAAGCATGAGTTGACCTCTCTATATCCTTTTTAGAGGGTCTACTTTTGATTTTTACCTATATCCTCTGGAACCATGATAAAGTTAGTTTCATTTCTCAGCCCTAGGTCTATCATCCCTTTCTTAGGCAGCCTGGGTCTGGGCAAGCCTGATACTGAGTTGCTCTTATGGTTCAGGATTGGGTATACACCTGTCCCAGTAGAAACTTAAGGGGGTTTCCTAACTACTAAGATCATATCTGTGATTTTGTGTTGTATTAAAAACATGAATATAATTAGTTTACAGTGGAGACCTCCAGATATCTCTGTCTTTAGGGACAGTTAGTAGCAAACTACCTGTGGCTAATTGTAGAGAATAGTCTATAGAAGATTTTTCTTGGCTTTCCCCAACTGCTGAGGACAGAAGTCCTTTGAACTGTGAAGAAAATAATGTAGAATTTGGTGGTGGAGGAGGAAGAGGGGAGGAGAAAGAGGAGGAAGAAGAGGAAGAGTTGTCTCACTTTCTTTACCCCCTTTCATCTCCAACTCCCCGCCTATATTAGTATGTTCTCATGCTACTAATAAAGACATAACCAAGACTGGATAATTTATAACAGAAAGATATTTAATTGACTCACAGCTCCATATGACTGGAGAAGCCTCACAATCATGGTAGAATGCAAAGGAGGAGCAAATTCATGTCTCACATGGCAGCAAGCAAGAGAGAGTGTGCAGGGAACTCCCCTTTACAAAACCGTCATATCTCATGAGACTTATTCACTATCATGAGAACAGCATGGGAAAGACCCACCTCTATGATCCAGTTACCTCCCACCAGGTCTCTCCCATGACATATGGGAATTATGGGAGCTAAAGTTCAAGATGAGATTTGGGTGGGGACAAAGCCAAACCGTATCATTTTGCCCCAGCCCCTCCCAAATCTCATGTCCTCACATTTCAAAACACAATTGTTTTGTCTCAACAGTCCCCCAAAGTCTTAACACATTTCAGCATTAATCCAAAAATCCACAGTCCAAAGTCTCATCTGAGACGACGCTAGTCCCTTCTGCCTATGAGCCTGTAGAATCAAAAGCAAGTTAGTTACTTCCCTGATACAGTGGGCATACAGGCGTTTGGTAAATATACTCATTCCAAATGGGAGAAATTGGCCAAAACAAAGGGGGTACAGTCCCCATGCAAGTCTGAAATCCAATAGGGCAGTCATTACAACTTAAAGTTCCAAAATGATATTCTTCGACTCTATGTCTCATATCCAGGTCACACTGATGCAAGAGGTGGGCACCCAAGGACTTAGCTCTGCCCCTGTGGCTTTACAGTGTACAACTACCCCCCCAGCCCCACTTCTTTCACAGGCTGGCATTGAGTGACTATGGCTTTTCCAGGCACACAGTGCAAGCTCAGTGGATCTGCCATTCTGAGGTCTGGAAGATGATAGCCCTCTTCTCACAGCTTCACTAGGCAGTGCCCCACTGAGGACTCTGTGTGGGGGCTCTAACCCCAATTTTCCCTTCTCAACTGCCCTAGCAGAGGTGCTCCATGAGGGCTCTACCCCTCCATCACACTTCCACCTGGACATCCAGACATTTCCATACATCCTCTGAAATTTAGGCAGAGGTTCCCAAACCTCAATTCTTGACTTCTGTGCACCTGCAGGCTCAACACCATCTGGAAGCTGCCAAGGCTTCGGTCTTGCACCTTCTGAAGTCATGGGCCCAGTGGTACCTTGGCCCCTTTCAGCCACAGCTGGAATGGCTGGGACATGGCACCATATCCCTAGGCTGCATACAACAGGGAGGGGCCTGGGCCTTGCCCACAAAACCATTTTTTCTTCTTAGGCCTGTGATAGGAGGAGGTACCCCGAAGACCTCTGACATGCCCTGGAGACATTTTCCTCATTGTCTTGGCAATTAACATTTGGGTCCTCCTTACTTACGCAAATTTCTGTAGCTAGCTTGAATTTCTCCTCAGAAAATGGCTTTTTCTTTCCTATTGTGTTGTCAGCCTACGAATTTTTCACACTTTTATGCTCTGCTTTCCTTTTAAATGTAAGTTCCAATTCCAAACTGTATCTTTGAATACATAACATGAATGCTTTCAACAGCACCCAAATCACATCTTGAATGCTTTGCTGCTTAGAAATTTATTTTGCCAGATGCTCTAAATTATCTCTCTCAAGTTCAAAATTCTACAGATCTCTAGGGCAGAGGCAAAATGCTGCCGGTCTCATTGCATATCGAGAGTTATCTTTACTCCAGTTCCCAAGAAGTTCCTCATCTCCATCTGAAACCACCTCAGTCTGCACATTATTGTCCATATCACTATCAGCATTTTGGTCAAAGCCATTCAACAAGTGTCTAGGAAGTTCCAAACCTTCCCACATCTTACTATCTTCTAAGCCCTTCAAGTCTCTAGGAAGTTCCAAACTTTCCCACATTTTCCTGTCTTCTTCTGAGCCCTCCAAACTGTTCCAAGCTCTGGCTGTTAGCTAGTTCCAAAGTCACTTCCACATGTTTAGGTATCATAATAGCAGCACCCCACTCTACTAGTACCAGTTTACTGTATTAGTCTGTTCTTACACTGCTAACAGAGACATACCTGAGACTGGGTAATTTATAAAGACAAAGAGTTTTAATGGACTCAAAACTCCACATAGCTAGGGACGCCTCACAATCATGGTGGAAGGCAAAGGAGGAACAAAATCACATCTTACATAGTGGCAGGCAACAGAGCATGTGCAGGGGAACTTCACTTTATAAAACCGTCAGATTGCATGAGACTTATTCATTATCACGAGAGCAGCATGGGAAAGACCCTCCCCCATGATTCAGTTACCTCTCATGAGGTCACTCCCACCACACTTGGGAATTATGGGAAATATGGAAGCTACAATTCAAGATGAGATTCGGTGGGGACGCAGCCGAACTACATCACCACACTAGAGTGGACCACATGACTAATGTCTGGATCCATTCACTTACCATCAAAACCAAATTCTCCTTTGGTTCTACCAGTTCATCTAATTTCTATCCCTTCAATTATAGTTTTCCTAAGGACCTGTTAGTTTATTGAAATCAGATGTGTCGAAGATGGCCGAATAGGAACAGCTCCAGTCTCCAGCTCCCACCATGAGTGACACAGAAGACAGGTGATTTCTGCATTTTCAACTGAGGTACTGGGTTCATCTCACTAGGGAGTGCCAGACAATCGGTGCTGGTCAGCTGCTGCAGCCCGACCAGTGAGAGCTGAAGCATGGTGAGGCATCACCTCACCTGGGAAGCGCAAGGGGGAAGGGAATCCCTTTTCCTAGCCAGGGGAACTGAGACACACAATACCTGGAAAATCGGGTAACTCCCACCCCAATACTGCACTTTACCAAGGGTCTTAGCAAACGGGCACACAAGGAGATTATATCCCACACCTGGCCGGGAGGGTCCCACGCCCACGGAGCCTCCTTCATTGCTAGCACAGCAGTCTGCCATCTAACAGCAAGGCAGCAGTGAGGCTGGGGGAGGGGTGCCCACCATTGCTGAGGCTTAAGTAGGTAAACAAAGCCCCTGGGAAGCTCGAACTGGGTGGAGCTCACAGCAGCTCAAGGTGGCCTGCCTGTCTCTGTAGACTCCACCTCTGGGGACAGGGCACAGCTAAACAACAACAACAACAAAAAGGCAGCAGAAACCTCTGCAGACGCAAATGACTCTGTCTGACAGCTTTGAAGAGAGCAGTGGATCTCCCAACACGGAGGTTGAGATCTGAGAAGGGACAGACTGCCTGCTCAAGTGGGTCCGTGACCCCTGAGTAGCCTAACTGGGAGACATCCCCAACTAGGGGCAGACTGACACCCGACACCTCATATGATGGAGTACACCCCTGAGAGGAAGCTTCCAAAGCAAGAATCAGACAGGTGCATTC
>NW_016807891.1:2845204-2853206 GCF_001698545.2 Rhinopithecus bieti
GACATGGATGCAGCTGGAAACCATCATTCTCAGCAAACTATCACAAGAAGAGAAAACCAAACACCGCATGTTCTCACTCATAGGTGGGAACTGAACAATGAGATCACTTGGACTTGGGAAGGGGAACATCACACACTGGGGCCTATCATGGGGGCGGGGAGCGGGGAGGGATTGCACTGGGAGTTATACCTGATGTAAATGATGAGTTGATGGGTGCTGACGAGTTGATGGGTGCAGCACACCAACATGGCACAAGTATACATATGTAACAAACCTGCACGTTATGCACATGTGCTCTAGAACTTAAAGTGTAATAATAATAATAAATCTTTTCTGATACTATGATGAAAATAAGAAAGATACTGCAAGTAGAAATTATAGTAGTCCTCCCTTACCAGTGATTATGGTTTTTTATGGTTTCAGTTAACCTTGGTCAACCTCAGTCCATACTAAATGGAAATACTAAATGGAATACTCCAGAATTCCATTCTAAATGTAATCCTAAATGGAACACTCCATTTACTAAATGGAATACTAAATGGAAAACTCCAGAAATAAACAATTCATAAATGTTAGGTTAAAAAAGAAAAAAAAAGAAATCAGATGTGTCTTTTGAATAGTAGGGGTAAATCTGGAGAGATTTGTTGAATATTTGTGAACTCATGAAGATAGTTGTTACTTACATATATTGCTATCATTGCTGAAGTGCAAATACATTTAGAGATAAACAAGAAACAAATAGTGAACTAAGAAGTATTTTATTCACATTTTAAATAATTTTAAAAGCCAGAGTTTGCTCCACTAAAATGTGAGAGGCGAATGTAATAAAATGAAAAGCACTTTAGCCTTCTCGGTTTTCTCCAATTAAAAGTATTTTGCAAACTTTGGGAGGCTCTGGCGGGAGGATTGATTATGCCCAGGAATTTGAGACTGGCCTGGGAAACATAGTGAGACCCAGTCTCTACAAAACATAAAAAAACAAAATTAGCCTGGTGTGGTGAGACACATCTGTGGTCCAAACTAATAGAGAAGTGGAGGTGGGAAAATCACTTGAGCCTGGGAGGTTGAGGCTGCAGTGAGCCATGATTGCGCCACTGTACTCCAGCCTGGGTGACAGAGCAAGACCCTGTTTCAAAACAAACAAATAAAACAAAACAAACAAACCCCCCAAAAATCAAGGGGGAAAAAAACATTTTGCAGTTATTCAGAAAACAAAAGGTTTTAAAGACTAAATTCACATTTGCCCTGTAGAAAATGGATGTGGAATATGCTATGAAATTATGTGCGTATGCGTTTTCAAAATGGCTTGGGTTAGAGTATGCTAATGGCAAGAATTCTATTTATTCTATCTAATATTTTTGGTTTTAGTGATTAATCTTTCTTTACTTTCTTTTGCTGAGTATTATATAGAGAGATAGATAAATCTGTTGATTATTATGGAAATGTGAAATGACTTTCTTTTCTAGTTGAGAATTCTAATTGATTTCTAAAAATCAAAGGTATTATCATCAAGTACTAATTTTCATAGACAGCAGCTAAAAAGGCTTTAAACCTAGGATTTCTATGTAAAAGATTATTAAATCAAATTTACCCATGAGTGTGTATATTATTTAGAAAAGCTAAGTGAAACCTGTTTCTCTAATCCTAAGCAATCATATTATCAGAGGAGGGGTAAAATCATGCAATGATGTCACAGGATCTGCATAGCAATCAAATACAATTTAGAATAGTACTTCTCATACTTTAATGGGCATATGAAATCAGCTGGGGATCTTATTAAAATGCAGATTCTTCTCCAGGAGAGCTGGATAAGACATTTCTAACAAGCTCCCAGGGAATCCCTATGCTCCTGGCCCTTGGACCACGCTACGTAATGTGAGTGATGATTTGGAGTAAGTTTCATTAACTCCACTTGATTTTACTTTACCCCCCTTCTCTCCCAGCAGTCAACCTGAGGTCAGAGTAAATTGTCATACTGAAAGGATAAGCTAAGGTAGAGCTTCTATAAAACTTTGCTGTGGATAAGTCAACTAAAAAGAAGTTACATGCCTTTCCACTTAGCTTGCCAAAGTTGATCATGGGCTACAGGGGAAACAAAAGATCATTGATAACATATGTATTGCATGAAAACTTTTTTAACAATATAGTTTGTTGATAGTTAAAGGCAGGAAAGTGGGAATTTTCTACCAAACTACTAAATATTTATTATCATTAATATGTCTCTTAGTAATATAAAGTAAAAAGGAATTATTGCTTTGAAAGAAAAAATAAAATACATAGGTTGTAAATAAATGATTCAACACCATCATAATGATATATTTCTGGCTTTTCAAATTAAATGTATACCTTTCTCCTGGTAATTAGGTAATTTCTCATGTCCTACAAATGTGTGAGCTCCTTGATGGCAAGGATCATGCCTTATCCCACCTCTGTGTAGTCTACAGGATGCAGTGCAGTTCCAGGTGCATAAAGTTTTGCTAGCATTTAGGACCTGTTAATCATGTGCATCCTTCTTTTTTCTTAACTCTTCCTTCCACTGCTTTATATTGCAAACAAGGTGCCTAAGTATAAGGCCAGTCTCGCCTTGAAAGATGCGGTTCAGGGTGCACATGTGGTTCTGGTTTTCACTTCCTGAAGCTTGTTTGTTTTGAGGTGACTCTTCTCCTGTTTACTTTTGTGTAGAATTTTATCTAGAGTTTGAAAGAGAGGCTGACAAGAAATGTCATAACATTTTCTGGGAAACAAATTATCTGACTTTTAGGACTCTAAACATTTATTAAATTATGGTTGAAGTTTGGGGGGTGAGTTTATTATACTACTCTTTTTTAGGTACATTTGAAAATTGATGTCAAAATCTAGAAGAAATTGGGACTCAAAACAAGGAAAAATACTATTTATAAGGTTGAGCATATATGCGAATAGAAAAACACATAAAGACATGGCATATGTGTTTACTAAGAAATTAAAGCATATGTGTGCAATTCGATAAAACTGAGTTCAAAATCTTACAGGTTTTTTTCGATTAATAAAAGGTTTTAGTCTCTACTTACAGAGACTAAAAGGCTGAAGTTTTAGAAGCTTATCACTGTCATGATCTCTTCAAGTAGATTAAAAATGGTCATGTATGAGGCAGTATTTTAAAAGGCTACAGTGATAATGAAATTTTCCTGCTAATTACCAGGATATGAGGACACAGCTTCAGGCTTACTTGTTACATGGGTGCACTCGTTGTTTTGGCAGTGCTCACACACTGAACTTGGCCTGTCATCTCAAATGTGCATCACAAAGAAAAACTACATTAGGAGTTTGATTAGTGCAAACCTAATACTACTGTTAGTGAAGCAAGTCAAAGTAAATTGAGTTACTGATTTATGCATTTGTTTAAGCAATAAACATTAACCAAGGAAATATCTTGTGCAAGACACTATTTTCTAAAGAGTACAGGAGAAACAAGATATATTGTTCTTTTCCACAATATTTTGTAATTTAGTTGAGATGATTGACTTGGGTTCTTAACTGTAAGTAATATAAACAGACTGCAGTAAGTTCTACCAGAAAGGTACATTTGAAGGTCAAGAGAGTTTAGGAGGTAGAACAAAGTATTTTTGCTTCGAAAGGATGCCCCATTGATAATGGGTAAAAAAAGTATCTTGCTGGGCATAGTGGCTCACATCTGTAATCCCAGCACTTTGGGAGGCCAAGATGGGCAGATTGCTTGGGCCCAGAAGGTCGAGGCTCCAGTGAGCCGTGATTGTGCCACTGCACTCCAGCCTGGGCAACACAGTGAAACCCTGTCTCAAAAAAAAAACAGAAAAGAAAAAAGGATCTCCATGTCCAACAGACTTCTAGATATATCAGTGTGAAAAATGTTATTTTCTGATCTGAAAATATCTTACCCTGTAGGCTTTAATTACTTTTATAGACATTAATAAACATATAAGGTCAAAATATAACATTTTAGTTAGTTAGATGGAGGTTACAAGCTGTTGAGTATATGAATACAGTTACACATCAATATGTATAGTATGATTCCTATTATATAATAATGTGTATATTCATGTGTATCTACATATATCTATCTCGAATTTGAGAATTTTTTTGAGCAAGATATATACCTTTATATCTAATTCTTTATACTAGACTTAACTATTTTTAAAGATTATAAAACTTTAAAATAGTTAAGTCTAGCATAGAGAATTAAGTGAGTGGAGTAGAAGAAAATTTTACTTCATAGGTGAGTTCTGGGAGATTTTACTTTTCTTTTCACATTTTCAAAATAAAAGCTGTAATATTAGTTTCAATATAGAAGAGATACTTTAAAACTTTCTAGTCCACTTCTGTGCCTTTGGCAAAATAATAAAATCATATGTGGGGACTTTGCTTGTTGGTTTTAGATTTTCCTTTCATTTAAAACAAAGTGCTAGGCTATAATTTCATATTTTTATCACACAATACTAGAAAAAAAAATACCAAAATTAAGTGTGGTTGTGTGAGAGTGGCCAGGTGAGTGATTTGTTATCTTTTCCTTATGTTCCAATTTTTTGATAATATAATATACTGTTTTGATTAGTATTACTTAATTTAAAGAATAAAACATAAATTTATCTAAAATTTACAGGCTTGTATAATGGCATGTATGTGCATTTCAAGACTATGTGCAAGGTTAAGCTTATAATATATTTTAAGACTATTACACAAATAAGTTTACAAAAACTAGGTACTCTTTATTTCTAAAGCATGAGTCAATGAAACATTATACATTATACTATACATGAACAATTAACAGGTTAGTGATGGCTATCTATGAGGAGATTTATTTTTCTCAAAAAGTGATGCATTCACATTAAAACCATAACATACAAGCTGGACATTTCATAAACATCTGCTTAACGTGTCAAGATGTTTTGGTTATTTTTTTTCCTAAAAGTCAGTGGTAAAAGTAGGTAAAAACATTATCAGATATCAACACATTTATTAGGAAGTGTTCATCATGCATTTGTCACTCCTACTACCCAACAGCTGCTTGTAACAGAAAGGCCAAGGACTCTGGTTTCAGACTCAGGTCTACCACGTGCATACCAGATGGATCTTTTACCATGTTACTTAATCTCTCTCCGAGTCAGTTTCTCATTTGTAAGAAACGAGGAAATAGAAAATAATGATTCTCTTTTTCTCTTGGTGGAAATATATGTACTATGTTTTTGTCAAAGAAACCTCATGCTTTCAATTGGGTGTGTGGGGGCCCTAAGGGCTATTAGAGAGAACAATTGAGGAAGAGAAACTAATATTTATTAGATGTCTTCCCTTCGTTAGCAAAGCTGATTTCGTGGGCATGTGACCAGTGCAGTCACCCAAAGCTCCATGCCACCTCAGAAGTGTCCTGAACTTAGTTTAAGGTTCTATAGTCACCATTATAAATTCTTAGTAATTATATCTTTCATTTGCTGATTTGTAAATGAAGTCAGAAATAACAACGGAGCAAGTGCTGGGAGCTTCCCCACCACCCCAGATGTGTTTCTGGCTGCCAGCTCTCCTCCCCTTTGCACCCTGGGCCCTGACTGGCCTCCCTCCCCCAGTGGTGCCTGTTGGGGCCCTTCTCCCTTGTCAGGGGCCAGGGTGAAGGCATGGGGAGGGTCTTGCATGTCCTGCAGTGTCTTGGAGTGGTGTCATGGTACATTGCACAGGTGGGAATGAAACTTTTACCCACTTGTGATCCAGGTACCTTCCTAGTGTGTCCCATCTGCCTCAGGTTGGAGTTGGGCTAGAAGGAAGGGAAGATGCCTGGCCCAATGCCCCTATCCCCAGAGCTGGAATATGAAGCATTGATTGGGTAAGTCAGCAAGAGGGGCAGTCTAGCACCTGATGAGCTACATGTGTTCAGGTGAGTGCGCGCAACACAGGGCGAGACTGGGGACACCTGTGAGCATCTTCACTGGCCCAAGGAGCACAACATTAATTAGCAAATGAAGAATGTCCTGAGAAAGGCTGCGAAAGAAAAGTAAGTGCTTTATATATTATAATCTGTCATGACAATTTTCCTTGCCTTTAGGACCACACACTCCAAATTTTCATTTTGTATTAAGCTCTGCAAGTTATCTAGCTCGTACTATGTGTCAAGATGTGCATTAGGTTGCTGAAAAGATTAAATGAGGTAAGGGATAGTAAACATCTAGCAAAGGGTCTGGTACACATTAGGCCTTCAAAAATAGAAGGAATATTGGAAGTAAACTGTGGGCCCAAAACACAGAAAAAGATTAGGAATGATATTGTGAAAGGGACAAGGAATCCTACCAGCATCACTAGGGAAGGATCCTCCCATTTCACTCTCCCTGCCCTGCCTCTCCCTTCAGTGTGAGAGGCTGTTTCTGGGGAGTGATTTGTCTCTTTGATATTGAAGATTTTTTTTTTTGAGGATTTATTTTACCATGTTTTTGATATAATTATTTAGAAAATGGTTTGGCAATGCAAGAGGCCATTTCTAAGAGCAGAGTGAAAAGGATTATATGTCGAACAAATCCTTTGCAGTGCCCCATCTAATCACCTGAGCGGTGTTTTGACACGGGTCAAAAAGGGAGACTAGCGAAATGTTAAAGCCAGAAGGCTGCTTAGAGAAGCGCTATTTCAGCCTCTTCTTTTTCAAGTGGATTTGCTGCTGTTCTCTCTTTTTCTGTTCATGTGTGTGTTTGAGCTTCAAAGTGGAGCATGGGAGGAGAAGTCTGAACCTGTGTATGGTTACAGGCTCTCACCAGAAGAAAAAAAATATCTCAGTCTCTGGGAAGAGAACATGCCCTGCCTATTTTTGTATAGTAAGACTATTCATGTAATAAAGGTTTACATAGCTTGTTGAGAAATATTTTCCAGAAAATTAAGCCTCTATTTCTCGTATCTTCTTTTTAACTTTGCCACTAACCCATGAGCAATAAAACTGGGAAATCCTATAAAGTATTATGGCCAATAAAATAATTCATGAATGTAATATGTTTGGTCCGGGGAAATCTATTTTTACCCATTGTGTGGTACATGAGTGCACTGTAATTTCTTCCAAGTAACTTTTGGAAGATATTAGGCAAAATAATTCAATATGACTAGCAGTTATTTTCTGGAGACGGGTATTGTTTTGACATGGAGTGCATTGAAAACATATGGTCTTTCATGTCTCCTGCCTGTGCTTTCCTTGAAAATGTTTATATTTGCTTGTGATAAAATGCATTAAGTTTCATAATCCTGAACAACCTTCTGGTACATGATTCATTTTCAAACAGTGCAACTGGGGAAACAAGTTTTTACAAGAAAAAAATAAGATTTTAAGTAGCTATGCATTTTGTACAACACAGGTGCCAATTTTGATATTTTTTTCAAATGTTAAAATTTCAAAACAACTGCTAGGAAAAATTTCCTGTATACTGTGCCCTGTCCTTTCTCCAAATAGTCGTATTCTTCAAGAATCGATGTAAGTTTAGTCAGGGCTTATCAGCTTACAAAGCTTACAAAGTCTGTGCTCATTTGACCTCCTGATGTGGTTTCAGTGTTCAATGACCCTGTGATTATGACAGTAAGCATTTTCTATGCATGTGGTAGAATGAGATCGCCCAAGTGAAAGGTTTTCCTTGACATAAGATGATCATAAAAAGTTCATTTTTTTTTTTCATATTCTTTGATGAATCTACCAGGCATGATTGCTAATGCTTTCTTCCTTTATGTTCAGAATCAGTCATCTTTCTCCTTAGCATTTGCTGTTTTTAGAGAAGTAGAAGGTGATTTTGGCTGTGTTCATTAACAATGGGAATCCAAAGTAAATTTTTAAGACATCTAAATGTACTTAAAAAAAAAGAAAAAACTTCAGGCTGGGCGCGGTGGCTCACGCCTGTAATCCCAGCACTGTGGGAGGCTGAGGCGGGCGGGTCGCGAGGTCAGGAGATTGAGATCCATCCTGGCTAACACGGTGAAACCCTGTCTCTACTAAAAAAAAAAAAAAAAAAAAAAAAAAAAAAAAAAAAAATAA
>NW_016807891.1:2853432-2864543 GCF_001698545.2 Rhinopithecus bieti
AAAAAATTAGCCCGGCGTGGTGACGGGCGCCTGTGGTCCCAGCTACTCGGTAGGCTGAGGCAGGAGAATGGCGTGAACCCTGGAGGCAGAGCTGGAGCTTGCTACTGCTCTCCAGACTGGGCGAAAATGTGAGGCTCCGTCTCAAAAAAAAAAAAAAAAAATTCAGATATACTGAAATCAAATTTTAGAAATTGCATATCAGTTGTTCAAACTTTATATTTTGATTACTTTCTTTAGATGCATTATAATTTAATAGAACATACACCATCTTTCAAAACCATGTATATTTTTACTTTTTCTGCCTTTGTTTCAGTTGATGGCAAATTCAGCTTAATATAGTGGTCGGTGCTAAATTTAGAGTAGACGTAACGTGCTGGTGGAGGACTTTATTCCAAACTAGAATTCTAAGGCCCATTTGGAAGACTGGAAAATACCTTAGTATATTCAGTGTTGAAAGTTTGCAACTTTTTTCCAAAGCCCTGTTGTAATACTTATATAATTAAATGTTCCTGTAATGTTGAAATGTCTGAATTGATTGGAATTATGTGTCTTTTAGAGAATATCAGCACACCAAAGAAGAATTTAAAGAGAAAATCCCTACCCCCAAATTTATGGCAAAACCAATTAATGTATCAGTGGAATTACAATGCCCAGTCATTTTATAACGAATGTAGTTTTCTAAAGCACACAATTTTCCAGTACTTTCAGCTAACTTTCAAAGACAAAGTATTTCATCTTTATTTGAAGTATTAGTTAAAAAGGGCAAAAACAGCTTGAATACAAGCACGCTGGAAATCATTCAAGATTCAAATTGTTAAAACTGATTCAATCTGTTCACTGTCTTGGGTTTTTCAGAGATTACTCACCTGTAGTAAATTGAAAAATCAGGAAACACTGTATTGTTACAACTTTTTCAGTTGGACTATTAAGTACTTTCTAGAGAGTTCGTCTCTGAAAAATATGGGCATGACATGCACTGTTTGTTCTATTTGTTTTGAGAAGAAGATAATAGCAACAAAGAAGCAATCATCTTAAAGACGTACAAATATTCTCATATGGGCAACACATGAATTCTCAAGGTTAAGGCACTTTGAAAGGGATTTTTGACTTTAGGGAAGTTACATGGGCATAGGATGGGAGAATCAAGCCAACCATTATTAGTATGATTAAATCATTCTAACACAGACACTACCTAGAATAGAAACAAGTCATCCAAAACCTGATTGAAGTGAGGTAATGAGTATAATAAGCTACAGAAGCAAGAGAAATCAGGGTGCCTTCAAATAGCTTTGTTTGATTAGTGTATTAAATTTAGAGGACTGTAACCTGGAAGGGAGTATTTAGTAGCATTAACATTTTTAGATGCTTCTCCAAAAAATCTCACAAGTACTTTGTGACCCAGAGTATAATTCTTATTATCCAATTTCACTGTGAACATTTTATTCAAGGAAGAAATATTAGAACTTGTTAAAAGTACATGCCATAAATTTGTCAGAAATAATATGCCTCCTTCTTGTAAAATATTGATATTCTGGATGTACTTCTTCCTATGATCTTAATTACCTGAAATCAATTTGGCATGCTTTGTAATATCTGTAAGGGGTCCTTGCCCATCTCAAATCAATAAAATGTTTTATGTGTTGAAGATGTTTCTGTTTTAGCAGTCAGATCCAGCCAGCAGAGCAGATTTCTGAGTCTAACATTGAATGGTTTTGTTTTGGAACATTGTGGATTGTGAACATTTTTGTGATGGGAGCCAAAGAGAATAGAGCTTTGCCCTACAAATGTATATTCTAAAATTAGTCAGAATTTAAATTATTTAGGTTAAATATTTCAAAATATATTTTCAACTCAACTTTAAAATTATAAAAATATTGTTGACAAATATCCATTTATTTTCTTACCAAAAGCCACTTTTCAGTATACTAAGAGAATAAGAATTAAGTTCAAAAGAGCAATCAATGTATCTCTGGGAAGAAAAGTTCTGATGATTTTTGTGTAAATCTGTTCAAGCTGAATCTAACTATGTGTAAAGAAAACTAGAGACCAGGCCCTGCAAACTGTGCTGCCCTCTCTTTAACAAAGTTTTGGTCAATAACTATAATTGAATCACAGAAACAGAATATATATCCTAATTTAGGGGACTTTGGGGTTTTATGTTGGAGAATCTTTTATGCTGCTGGCTCTTGCTTAAGAAAATTCTGATAAACATAGCAAAATTCAGGTAGATGCTGGCTTCTGTCGAGGAACTAAGTAGAAGGCCAAGGGCCGAAACTTTATTGTGTACAAGAAGCAGCTGAAAGGGGCCCTTCGTGATTCTCTTGGCTAGTTACAAATTTTCAAAATTATATCTTTTTAGGAGGCAACCTCTAGACTCACACATAATGAGTAGCCTTGGGAAATGGGCTTCACCTGATGGCTCCATTTTTAGTAGTCATTCTGAAATCTAGCACTGGGGGAGAGTAACAGAAATCAAGATCTTCTGTGAAGGCAGCTGAGACTCGTACTCATTCCAAATACACAATTTAAAGGAGTGTAAAAAAAGAATGTGACATGAACACAATACCTATTGCAGAATCCACGTATAGAGATGGTCAGAAATTGTCAGACTTAGAAAGTTCTCAGAGTTAGAGGTCATTTATTACAAATTACTCACCTCTTTTTCTTATCTATTAAGTAAACTGAGGACTGGGGTGATTTACTGACATTCTTGCTAAGGCATACTTATGTGACAAGGTGCAGAAGTAATTAGCTAAATAGCAAAATGAAACTGATATTCCTGTTTGAAATCTATTTTTCTTTTTCAGATTATGCTTCTTAAAACATGTCTTAAATCAGTTACTTAAATCCTTAAAATATTTCAAAGCTTTGTCATTAGCTACCAGATGAAGAACAAATGCTTCCAGCTGGTATTCAATATCATCTGATTTTCCTTTATGGTGGAGGTCAGAAAGCTCAAATACCGCTGAAATCAGTGACCTGAGAATTGTTGAAGCAAAATTTATGAAAAATGTTTATCTTTATTACAAAACAACAACAAAAACTCAGCCTAGTCATAAAAATAAATGGCAATGGACATTTGCAGAGGTAATAGGAAGTGTTAGGGACTGTGGCCTTCAACAGAGTACCTGCCCTGTCCTCCAGGGGTCTACTTTTGCTCAAATTCATTGATTACTGACATGGGGATGCAAACCCAGCATTGATATCAGAATTTTAGATTTTTCAAGAGAAGCCTAACATTTAGAGTTGTATGTGTAATCTCCCAATATTTAATTACTGGTTGTTCTTTCTCTTGCTCATTCTCTCCTTGTTATAGTTAGGAAACTACTGAGCAGGATAAACAAGTCATCAGTTTGCTCAATTCAGCTCTGGTCTGACATTTACTCCCTAGGTATTGTAGTACATATCTCTTATTCCCTGTATAGGCTTTATGTTGCATGCTCCACCTTTCTCCTATCATAACTTCTATGGTCTTTCCTCTTTGCCTTTGTTGTTGTAGTTCTTATCCCCAGGAAAGCCTTATTTATATCCAGTTTATTGAAAACTTACCTACCGTCACAATCTACCTCACATTCTATGTCCTCCATCTCAATCCTCTCTGCCTGGCATCTCACTTCCTTATACATTTCCTGAGTAATCTCTTTTGTGGTCCATTGCTTAACTCTGCCTTGTACCTTTGCTGTTGATACTTTTATGCTCCTACTTCACTATAAGATGCGTGAGGCAAGACCATCTCTGGAAACTCCACTGTCTGTGCAAATAGCACCTAAATATAGATGAATCTCAAATCTGATTTTGAACTTGCCAAGAGTTGGGAAGGAAGATTCTCTGTGTCTGAGAATTTTTGTTTCCACTTAAAAACTGTAGGTCATGTGCTTATCAAAAGTAGGTGGGTTCATCCAATCCCCTTCTTTCTCCCCATAGCCCAGATACCATTGCACTGTGTATGTCAGAACTCACTTTTGTGGCGTATAATGTGATGTGGAATCTACTTTTAAGGAGGAAAAGCATCACTGTGCGGGAGGATCAGCTGGTTTATAGAAAGTTAATTCTAGCCAGGATGATGTGCCTATTCCTTCCTCAATAAAAAGGCAACAGATTTATTCATTCTTCTTCTCATTTAGAGCCCTTTTTATTCCTCTTTCTGATACCATGAAATATTATTCAATATTCAGAGTTGATATTTTGGGCCTGAACTTTCTTTGCTATACCACATTAAGTTCTGAGCTCCTGGTCAGATAGCAGGCAATCAGGCAGGCTGCCGCACAGCAAGTAAATGACCACAGAATACACTGGGAACTTAGTCATGCATATTTAAAAGCACTTAGCCTGAGCACATTTTTATTGATGAATGATAAATGCTTTGACATACCTACACCACCATCTTGCTACTTAAATTTAAACACACCCCGATAGTTAATCCCTCAACTTGTAACTGTAAAAAAGCCTTTATAGAAAGTCATGCTTGTATTCCACTCACTAACCAGGCTGAGGGCTTTAATTATAGTTTAAGAAATTTTACTGTAGCCAGGACATACCCTAAGCTATATTCTAATGAGCAGAGTTGCAGTTCTGTTTATATTCAGCATAATAAACATCCAGGGACCATTAAAAATATTCAGCATTAAAATTATTTAAAAATTCAGGGATATTTAAAATAAAAATACCATTTCCCACCCACCTAACACGTAGTCATTAATTTGATGTCTTCTAGTTTCTTTCAGTTTTACACCAAATATGCAAATACTTTTTACCTAGTTTTAAGTATACTTTATGTAAACTTTTGCTAGACTGTTCTTTTATGTTTCCCATATTCCAGTAGATTGTTGATGGAAAATTATCTATAGATATAATAGGACCTAAATATCTATATTTTGAAGGATGCTGTTTTTACAGAAATCAATAAAAAATATAGAATCATAAATCAACAATGACTATAGGCTCTCCCTAAAAATACAGGCTCTCACTTCAATAGTGTATTGTTTGCTGATGCTAGAAGTGCAGTCCTGAGATCACTATACAGAATAGGTTCATAGAGGAGCTGAGGAAATATTGAAAGGCAGATGCTGGCCAGTATTCATCTTTAAACAAGTGTAACTTGTATTTATGAAAAATCTGACTACAAAAGAATTGACACTGGTGTCATATCAGCCAGTCATGAGTCCCTTATGGTCCAAGAGTTTTCCTCAGGAGGTTTCCTGAGGGAATCCTGGGAATTCCCCAAAGTGGCAAAGCTGGCAGGACCATCCTCCTTGCTGTTAGCTTTAATATACGGTATAGTATTGTTGTCCTGTGTATGCAGTTAAGTAGCTTTATGGATTGTATGTTTTAATTTGAAAAATTTGCCCTCACAAAAGGGATAAGTGGCTTTAAAAGATTCCAGAAAAAAAAATAAAAGTTGAAGATGATAATAACAGAAGCCAAGCAAATTTTAACAAACATACAAATTCTTCACATAAATGGCAGGCGATAAGCAGAGTATCATGATTTGTATTTTGATATGTTATTAAATCGTGTTTTCCATTCTCAATTTCTTTCTACACTATTTTTAAAGCCTGCTCTTATTCCTTGAGTGGGAAGTGGGAAGGAGCAGAATGTCTGCCTTGCATCCAGGAGCAGTGAGGCTGTGACCAGCAAGCATGGGGACCGTGTGGATGGGATGAGGCAGATGCTTTAGGGATCTCAGAAACTGACACCCGAAGAAGCCATGTGTTGAGGGGACTTAGTGGAACAATATGGATTGATATTAGCTGGAAGCTCATCCCTGCAAACCCCTTTTCCCTGGTATTTTATAACTCCCTCCATCCCCAAATAAGAAACAACAGAAGCCCTGCGTAGCATGGTGGTGTACACTGTAATCCTAGCTAACTTGGGAGGCTGAGGAAGTTTTGAGAAGCCCAGAAGGTCAAGACAGTGGTGAGCCATGATCACACCACTATACTCCAGCCTGGGTGATGGAGCAAGACGTTGTCTCTGAAAAAGTAAAAAAAGAAAGGCACGACAGAGAGAACGAAGAAAGAAGTCCTGGATTGACAGAGTAGATTTCAGTCACCATGTGGAATAGGGGACTTAAAAGAGAAATTACAGACATTTCTTACACACCTGAGTGTGTGGCCTGAAAATTATACCAGCTCCAATATGTACAGTGAGCAGTTTCAGTTCTCTTTTATTTATCTTCCTGTTCTACACCCGTGGTCCCCAAACTTGTTTGCACATTGTTATCACCTGATGAGCTTAAACAGCTGCCAAAGCCTGTGTCTCATCGCTAAAGATTGTCAGTTGAATTGATCTGGAGTGTGTGCTGAGCGCTGCCATTTTAAAATGATCCACGGGTGCTATGGTTTCAATGCATGGCCGCTCCGATCCAGGTGCTGCCAATGAGGTGGTATTAAGAGGTGGGGCCTTTACTAAGTGATTAGACCACGAGGGCTCCTCCCTCGTGAAGGGGATTGGGTGCCCTTTTAAAAGGGTTTTGACGGAATGAGTTCATTCTTCCTTGCCCTTTCCACGATGTGAGGATGCAGCAAGAAAGTCCTATGTGCAGCTATGTTTGGGAATCACTGTTCTAGAACGTTTCCAATGGTTTGTCAATATATAACTTACATGGCTCATTTCTGTGCCTTTCCAAAATAGAAGGTATCTATCTACTCCTGATGACCAGTTCTGAATTTAAAAAATTCAAATGCAATTTTGATATTATAATTTACTTTCTATTATGTGATAATTGTACTACAAAACAAAACAAAAAACAAAGTGTAAAAAGTTTTTTTCCTATAGCTGTCTGCTATAAAAGTTTTAACCAATAGCTGTCTGCAAAATGCAGTCTTGTTAACACATGAGTTGTATCAAATATAAATTGTTTTTGAATTATATATAATTAGATGTATATAGGTAAAATTTATGTACATATTATTGGATGGGGAAATATCTAAATATCTTCTTTATCATATCCTAGATTAGTGTTTTAGGCAGAGGATCTTTTCACACTATTCCTTGTAAGTAGAAGCTAAGCATTGGTTAACATAATTTCTTCCATGTCCTAACTAAAACCTTATTTTATTCTTAAAGCCTCACATAGAGCTTAGCAAGAAAACTTGATTCTCCCCTTTAACCACTCACCCAGTTCAGTTCATACTACGTTTTAAGGGACTTGAATCTCCTGCTTCTCCCTATTACCCTAGTTCAAACCAGCATCTCTTACCCAGATTACAGCAATAGTTTTCTAACTGGTTTCCCTGCACCCTAACTTGTTCTCTTTTAATCCTTTCTTCACACAGCCACTAGAGTGATCTTCATAAAATATGTATGTGTTCATTTCACTTCTTGATCATGCAGAGATTCCCGTAGCTCTGGGATGAAATCTAAACTAGTTAACCTGCTTTAGAAGTTTCTTTATGTTTTAACCACTGCCTCTTTGGGCTAACTCTTGTCAACCCAACACTTAAGCTTCATTCTTAGGACTTCCTGTTTCTGAGAAGCACCAAGCCCTGAGAGTTCTTCCATGAAGTTCGGCTTCCTCTTTCACAGGGAGACTTTGATTTGGGAATTGTTTGTGGATTCTTAAAGTCCAGATTGCTGAAAGTATTGGAGCACATGGTGCTTCTTTCTCAAAACACACACCATTCTGATCACATTTCTCCATTCACTTGCCTACATGAGGACAGAGGCCTTGCCGTGTTTGCCCGACATTACTCCTTAGCATCTGACACAGTTCATGACACGCAGAGGATAAAGAAAACAGTATTGTGTAAGCGAGGGAATGACATATATAGGTTTCTTTTCGTACTCATTATACCTAACTCCAAGTTCCTCCTGAACTAGAAAACTCTCTGGCTAAAATCTGATCAGTCGTGAAGTGTGTGCACAGGAGCAACCATGTGAGCAGACAGATGTACATATGCACCTCAGCTGATTTGATATTACCAATTTGGAGATCATAATTAAATGCCAAGTCTACTGTCATAGCCTGCTTAAGGTTCTGCTCTTTCATTTGTAGAATTAGTCAAGACCATACTATGTAGAGTGAATCATTAGCTGTGTATTTATGAATGGTTTTGTAAGGTTGGTTCAAATGTATGGGTTTATGTTTCTATGTTCTCTACATTGGTATGTCCATGATATTTCATCGACATTTTACTGCATCTCTGAATTATATATTCTTTGTTCAATTGACATGAATTTGATCACAACATCAACTTTGAATTTCAAAGTTAAAATTATCAAGTGCAAAGCATAACATGCCTAAAAGCCGTGCTTTTCTACAATGTTTTAACCTAAATGTGGATAGTAATAATTAGAAGATTAATGAATTTCAAGAGATTTTTTGAGTCTTTTAAAAAAGTTATTTGTGCCATACACTTTCTGATTGTATCTGAAAACAAATATTTACATTTATATTTTAAAGTTGAACAGTAGACTTTATTCTCCTCTACCTGATTAATACTTACTACTACAAACATGGAGCACATGGCATGTGCAGCAGCTAAAGTATCACAAAATAAGTGTGATCGACGGGAAGAAAAAGAAAGCAAATAAGCTTTTCATGTTGTCTTTTAAAATAAGTCTGTTATTTTTGCCATCTCAGTAAGTTTCCTGGTTGCTTGGTGAATCTTTGAAGGGATCAGCAGTAGTGTTTATTGCCAACTAAGTTAGGGCTCACCATAGTACATTTTGTAAAATGTAAAAGGAAATTCTGTGTAATTTTATCTTTTGACATATATTATAAAAAGAAGTAATGGCTTGTGGAGTGACTCACATAAGATACCAAATACAACACAAAATGGAACATACAAAGTCAGTAATAAAGACAAATAACCTACTAACCTTCTTAAAGGGAGCTGCCGTCTTTTCTGGATGCCCAATATCTGGAATTAGATTAATTATCATTCTTAGTCCAGGATACACTATCATCATTTGACTAAGCATAACCATCTTTTATTTGTTTTAATAGTATAAAAATGCCCATGAGCCTACAACCTCCCCCAAGAACTGGGATTTATATTTATCTATACAATATTATTTATATGTATACACTATTTTTGAATCCCTTTCTCTCCCCTCAGAGATAGGCACTATCCCAAATTTTGTATATATTGTTCTTTTAAAAATAGTTTCAGCGCATACACATAAACAAACAGACATGCATATACTAAACAATACATTGTTTATGTTTGTTTGGTTTTGCTGCTTTTTGTTCACCATTGTTATTGAGATTTATCCATGTTTCTGTATCTGTAATTTATTTGTTTTCAATTACTTTACAATATACAATAAACATATACCACAATTATCCATTTTCCTGTCAATAGACATTTGGAATTTTCAAAGCTTTTGTTATTTTTAGTAGGTGCTCTCTTATGTATGTCTCTGTGCACACATGTAGCTCTTTCTCTGTGTTTATATCTTGGAAGGCCAGGGTACAAAATATTAAACTCTACAAGATTTACAACTCTAGAAATTATTTTTGACAAACTGATTTATCTTCACTCTCTAACACTTGGTATTGTCAAACTTCTTAATTTTTGCCAAATCTTTGAAGAATGATATTGTGATCTGATATTCATTTTCAAGATTTTTTCATAAGATTAATCAGCTTTATCTGTTTATTTGTCAAATATATTTATTTTGATTAAAATACATATTATATCTTTTTCCCAGTTTTCCATTGCATTTTAATTTATTTTTTCTTACTGATAGAAATGACTTTTTCTATATACTTGATACTAATCCCTTCAGTATATCTGTTGGAACTATCTTCTATTTTGTAGCCTGTCATCTTCTTTACAATGTCTTTTAATTGTAATATGGCTAAATTTATCAATATCTTCCTTTATGAATTAAGCTATACAAAAAGATGTGCACACACAAGTATTGGGCATATATATGCATGTAATACATGTGTATATGTGTATATATTTTTGCTATATGATTATTTTCATGATTCCAAATCTCATGATTCCAAAAACAAGTTATTTGTAGAATGGAGGATACCAAAGCATGTATACAGACTAACTATAGGTTGCTTTTGGAATTGAGAATTGTTAAAAGAAAGAAAAATTTCACCTTAGTATTGAAGAAATATTGCATTCTAGACTTATTTTAGTACACAAGAAACTCCAATTTTAGTCAACTGATAATTTCCTATTTTTCCCAGGGCAAAAAATTACACGTTATATGTAATGAGAATATGGATATTCTTGAGAGAAAAGGTATCTGTAACTTCTGGTATTTCACATATACATATAACCAGATAACTAATAGTAAATCCAAAATGCAAGAAATAATTTATGTAATACTTTTAAAGTAATAAAACTAATACCATGACATAAAGTTATATCTAACTTTTCCTGAGTGCTTGCTAAGTACCAGGCAATGTTAAGCACCTTGTAGATGTTAATACACACTGTTCTCAGAGCAACACTATGAGGTAGGGAATACTATTCCAAACACTCTGGGAAACACGTGTAAACCAGCAGGGAATCAGACAAACCAAGCTATGTAACGACCTAGCCATGCAACACACAGAAAGCAACATTTCCCAAGGATTTTTATCACTTTGGAACTGGTGAATATAATCTGTTTCTTGTGAGTGTTTACATCCTTTAATTTGTGGAAACGTGTAGTTAGTTCCTTTCCATCTAGCCTCCAGCAATCATTCATGCATTTAGACATCAGAACAGTGCGAAACCCAGCACCTGGAGCCCTACCAAAGCGGACCTCAAATTTTCCCGGCTCTGAGTCTCCTTGGTGAGGCCTGGATTTTGACCAGAGAAGCCTCATCACTAACCTATGTGTGTCTCAGTAGAACTGGTTGTCACAGTGTGCTCCCTTTTAGATAGAAACAAATATTATATATCCTAGCCTTCACTCAGTATAAGATGAAAGAAAGAATAATGGGGTTTCTGAAATTTATAGCTCAAAAGTGAAGAGAGCTGTGAAGTTGAGACCAATGTGACTTCTGAATCATTTTTTGGCTTCTCTGATGACTTATAATAATAAAAATTGCTGCTTAAAAATATATATGGGCCGGGCGCGGTGGCTCAAGCCTGTAATCCCAGCACTTTGGGAGGCCGAGACGGGCGGATCACGAGGTCAGGAGATCGAGACCATCC
>NW_016807891.1:2864761-2868596 GCF_001698545.2 Rhinopithecus bieti
TATATATATATATGATGGGAACAAATCAACACCAGTCTTCTTAAAGCATCCTGAAAAATATGCTTTGTATAAGTGACCATTCTGGCTACTATTTTTGTGAAAAGATAGATGAATGCAAGGTTTGTCTTATTCTTTTTGGATGGAATTCATTTTAAGTCCAGAAATTTGAAAATAAATATTTAAAAATCAAGTGAAAAAGGAGAATTAATAGAGTGTTCTGAGGTTGGGGAGACTCCAACAAACAGCAGCAAAATGTTGTTCTCAGACTTGCTCATCCGACTGTCAGCAGCAGTTAACCCTGCTCCTCAATGCACAATTCATTGTCTGCCATGAATGTCACCTGCTATTGCCTGTGAATGAAGAATGACAACTATACGCAGTAAAGAGAAAGAATGGTATTGCATAAAAGTAACACATTTCTATTAGGATTTGTCCTGATTCAAGTGCCATTCATTTGTAGACAAGCACTAAAATTGAAAAAGATAACTTGAAGACATAACATTTCTTCTACGTAATAGATTTCTTAATTGTGCTTTCATTTACATAGTTTTATTGATTCCACAATATTAACCTTATTGAGTAAAGTACACATATAAGAAAAATATGATCATTATTTTATAATGAAATAAAAGAGTGATTCTTTGGCATTTCCCTTTTTGGATTGAAGCAGAAGGCAGTGCATTTGGCTAAACACTTGACTTTTCACTTAGCTATATCCAGAAACAGAAATGCTTACCTTGAGCCACATTTATTAATCACAGGGGAACTCAGGCTCTTACACATAACAGGTGCTTGCTAAGTGTTTGTTGAAGGAACAATAGAGAGAGTCATCAGTTATTTTAAGACTGTGATATGTGATCCTTATTTTATTATAATTTTTTTTCTGAATATGGCAAACTTGATATTCAATGGGGAAAATAAACTGGCTTCTCCATTGTAAAATGACAGTTTTAGGTTGAGTTTCTCTTAAAGGTTTTTTTAACTTAATGATTGTGTTTGGCTAATGAGTAATATATTTCTAACCCGTTATCAATAACATCAAAGAAATAATTTGGGGAGAAGTACACCTACCCCTACATAATCATTTCAAATTGAGTCTTGGCTACGCATGATGCTATTCCAAAACTCTCATGTTGGCTGAAAATAATTTTATTTGACTATTCACTTGAGGTTTTCAAAAAATTTGTAGAGACTGTATTTTTTTTTTTTTTTTTTGGTTTTTGTGTGTAATTCAAATAAAATATGTTTAATAAAGGCATATCTTAGAATTTTAACAGGTATATAAGTCAGGTAAAAAGCCATATTTATTAGCTCCAGTAGATAACCATAAAACTCAGACATAAAATTAATTTCTCAAAACACACAGAAGAGAGAGAACTCCCTGTAGCTTATGTCAGCTGTCAAACAACAGTGATATGTTGTCCTTCTCCACTAAGTTGGTTCACCACCAGCAGGTTTTAGTTAACATTATTATGATAGTGAATGACCCTAAAGAGGGCTCCTGCATTCATTTAAAGCTCTTTCCTAATAACCCACAGCTGTGTGAACACCATCAGCTGTGGGAGTTTCTGTTGGGCACTTTGAAAGTGGTGGTATGTCACTCCATATGGTTCTTATGGCTTCCTTTGACTACTCATATATTCCATCAGTCCAGCTGTCAAGAGCTGATTCCTCAGCTGGGCTGATGGCTTGAAAAACTACTCACCAGTCTTTAATTGTTTCTCAATGTTTCTGCTAAAATCTAGGGGCTCTTTGTTTGCAGAGGGTAAAAAAATGAAGAGGAGCTCATTTCAAATTAAAGCACCCAAGGCTCTGAATGGGACAATACCCCAAACTCGGTAAGCTTTTGTTTTTACATACTAAAGTCCTTCTGGTTGTGGGGATCCGAAGTAATTTGGAGAATTGTTATCGCTTCGATTGCATGAAAATGTAATCAGGCTTTTGCAAAGGAGGGCTCAAATGGAGCTTTGGGCACAAGTTTAAGAAGTGATCTTCTTTTGTTGGCTTATAATAGAGGTATTTAACTTTCAAACCTGTTTTCTGAAGAAAAGTAATGAAAATAAAGAGGTAATGGCAGTTTTGCTGTAAAACTTTAATTTGAAAAGAATTGTGGGCTCATTACATTGTTTATTTGGAAAAAACAAAGGCATTATTGAAAAAATAACAGAATACCTAAAATTTTGTGGAAAGTTAAATCAAAATAAAGGAAAGGGGTAACTGAATGATTAATCTCATTAATTCTGTAATGAGATTAAAGTTTTGTTTTAGTCTTTTATATTGATACCACCTCTTAATTTAGAGCCAGCCTTACAAAGCCTTAGCACTTTATTGCTTGAATTGTCAGAGGAAAATAATGTGTTGATGTTTATATGTTACCCTTGTTGTTGAAATTTAGACATTTATCTTTTAAAATATTGGAAAACCCTTTTAAGAAGCTTGGTAGAAAGGAGACAGTTTCTAGGAAGATAGCTTAAGATTGATTACTTTTGTATCGTTAGCCTTCTCTCACCTATAAAATTTATTTAATTTTCATGTTTCTGTTTATCTGCTTTCATAGAAGGCAAGGAAACAACAGACTAAATCCAGATATGAGAAACTCTTTATAAATACTTATAAGTACTGTTGGCTACAATAGTTCTAAAGCCTTAACAAGTGATGTTGAAAGAAAATGAATAATGGTTATTCCTATTTCATTAGGAGTTAGTGTCTGTGAAATCTTCCTAAATCTTCAAAATCAAGGTGTTTTTTATAGAAGCTTGAAGCTAAAGACTCTAAGAAACATTAGTGGAACTTCATTTGCCCAAAATTAATGGTCCCTAATAGTAGTTGGAATTCCAAGAAAAGGGGTTCATTGTGTAATTCTCAACTCTAATTATACACCCACTTTGTTTTAATGCTCTCTTCACACTTCTGAGAGTACAGTTATATTGTGATAGCCATTGATTACTTTGTCTTACTACTTTATCTTTCCTTTTACATTTTATAGTACAGAAATCATATATAATTTATTAACAAACTTTTATACCTTATGAACAAAATATCAATAATTGGTCTTTCAAATCTTTTTTTATTATACTTTAAGTTCTAGGGTACATGTGCACAATGAGCAGGTTTGTTACATATGTATACATGTGTCATGTTGGTGTGCTGCACCCATTAACTCGTCATTTACATTAGGTATATCTCCTAATGCTATCCCTTCCCCCTACACCCTCCCCACAATAGGACCTGGTGTGTGATGTTCCCCTTCCTGTGTCCATGTGATCTCATTGTTCAATTCTCACCTAAGAGAACATGTGGTATTTGGTTTTCTGTTCTTGCAATAGTTTGCTGAGAATGATGGTTTCCAACTGCGTCCATGTCCCTACAAAGGACACAAACTCATCCTTTTTTATGGCTGCATAGTATTCCATGGTGTACATATGCCACATTTTCTGAATCCAATCTGTCACTGATGGACATTTGGATTGATTCCAAGTCTTTGCTATTGTGAATAGTGCAGCAATAACATACCTGTGCATGTGTCTTTATAGCAGCATGCCTTATAATCCTTTGGGTATATACGCAGTAATGGGATGGCTGGGTCAAATGGTATTTCTAGTTCTAGATCCTTGAGGAATCGCCACACTGTTTTCCACAATGGTTGAACTAGTTTACAGTCCCACCAACAGTATAAAAGTGTTCCTATTTCTCCACATCCTCTCCAGCACCTGTTGTTTCCTGATTTTTTAATGATTGCCATTCTAACTGGTGTGAGATGGTATCTCATTGTGGTTTTGATTTGCATTTCTCTGATGGCGAGTGATGATGAGCATTTTTTCATGTGTCTGTTGGC
>NW_016807891.1:2871973-2880455 GCF_001698545.2 Rhinopithecus bieti
TTCTGGATATTAGCCCTTTGTCAGATGGGTAGATTGCAAAAATTTTCTCCCATTCTGTAGGTTGCCTGTTCACTCTGATGGTAGTTTCTTTTGCTGTGCAGAAGCTCTTTAGTTTAATGAGATCCCATTTGTCAATTTTGGCTTTTGTTGCCATTGTTTTTGGTGTTTTAGACATGAAGTCCTTGCCCATGCCTATGTCCTGAATGGTATTACCTAGGTTTTCTTTTAGGGTTTTTATGGTTTTAGGTCTAACATTTAAGTCTCTAATCCATCTTGAATTAATTTTCATATAAGGAGTAAGGAAAGGATCCAGTTTCAGCTTTCTATTTATGGCTAGCCAATTTCTTACATAGTGTAGGAAATGTAATAATTGTTCTGTAAAATGCCCACTTGAAGTTGGAAAACAGATGGAAAGATGCTTTTTTTTTTTTTTACTTATTAAACTTTTTTTTTACAGTGAGTCAATTATTTCAAAAACATCATAGAAAATGAAGTGCTAAGAATTGCTATAATCAAGATAAAGCAGTAAACATTTGAAATGTGATAATCAAGAGGGTTTATCTAATATTGGCTAACAAGTTTTAAATGTAAAATATAGAGATTTATTACATTTATATGTATCTCACAGTAAGTAATCCCTTCTCTTAAATTATTCAAGCAAAATTTAGTTATTAAACCTCTTTGTGGGTTTATTTCACAAAACATGGAAAAAAGAAGGCAACAGATGAAATTCAGAAAGCTGTCAGTAACAATCATTTTCATACATGATAGTATTAAGTCTGTTTTAACTGAGTTGAAATAAAATTATGACAAAGTCATTGACCACCTCTCTCACCCAGATGTTTGGTAAGGTGTTCTAATGGAGAACATACAGTCAGAGCACATCTCAAATACTTAGATGTGACTAAATCAGTGTGTTTGGGTATAAACATGAGACCCTGTGGGAAAATCAGGGATGGCTTGGTGAGATTAACAGGAAAACTATTTCACAATAAAACATGAGCAGAAACATTGTGATCTTACAGAGGCTAGAAATTCAATCATTAAAAGAATGGCTGAAAGTATTGGGACCCTTGGATATCCACATGCAAACAAATACATCAGACACAGACCTTACACTCTTCACGTAAGTTCACTCAAAATGAATCATTGACATAAATGTAAAGCTCATAACTGAAACTTCTAGAAGATAACATAGGAAACAATCTAAATGATTTTTTACTATGGCAATGACTTTTTAGATACAACACCAAAGGCATTGTGCTTGAAAGAAATAATCGATAAGCTGGACTTCATTAAAATTAAAAACTTCCCTATGATAGACAATGTCAAGAGAATGAGAAGACAAACCAAACCCCAGAGTGCAAGACAATATTGGCAAAAGACATCTGGTAGAGGACTGTTATTCAAAATATCCAAAAAACTCATAAAACTTAATGACAAGAAAAGGAACAATTCAATTAAGAAATGGGCGAAAGGCTTAGACATCAAAGAACATATACCAATTGCAGATAAACATATGGAAAGATGTTTAGTATCATATGTCATTAAGGAACTGCAAATTAAAAAACAATGAGGTATCACTGCAAACCCTGTTATAATGGCCAAAATCCCAAATACTGACAACACCAAAAGCTGTGAGAAGGTGGTGCAATAAAAACTCTCATCCATTGCTGGTGGAAATGCAAAACGGTACAGACACTTTGGAGGACAGTTTGGCAGTTTTTTCAAAACTAACCATAGTCTTACCATACAGTCCAGTGACAGCACCCCTTGCTATTTACCCAAATGAGCTGCAAACGTATGTCCACACAAAAACTTGCACATGAACATTTACAGCAACTTTATTCATAATTGCCAAAACTTGAAAGCAATCAAGATTTCCTTCATTAAGTAAATGGATAAACTGTGGTACATCCAGACAGTGGAATATTATTCAGCACTAAAAGAAAACGAGCTATCAAACCATGAAAAGAGATGGAGGAACCTTAAATGCATATTACTAAGTGAAAGAAGTCAGTCTGGAAAGTCAACACACTGTTTGATTCTAACTATATGACATTCTGGAAAAGGCAAAACTATGGAGGTAGTAAAAAGATTACCAGGGTTACCAGGAGGAAGGTAAATAGGTGAACATGAAGGATGTTTATGGCAGTAAAACTATTCTCCATGATACTACAGTGGTAGATACATGTCATTTATACATTTTTCAAAACCCAAAGAATGTACAACATCAAGAGTGAAGCTTCATGTAAACTATGGACTTTGGGTGGTAATGATGTATCAGTGTGGGTTCATTGATTGTAACAAATGGGGCACTGTGGTGCAGGTTGTTGACAATGGAAGAAGCTATGCATGTGTGGAGGCAGGGGGCATATGAAATCTCTGTACCTTCTACTCAATATTGCTATGAAACTCAAACTGATCTGAAAATAAAGTTTATCTTAAAAATAGCTGAGGATTTTTAAAGAACAGGACTGATATTTTACCATAAGATACATGTCAGGCTATGAGCAGCTGTACAGCACCCGTTCCACTGCCTCAGACCATCTACGCAGACTGCGTATTCTCTAGTTAGTGGTAATTAGGAGGGAGTAAAGAGCTTGGGATGATGGCAGAAACTTAACATGGGAAGGGCTCTCAGGAAGAATCAGGGCATGGCGAGAGTACCTGTCAGAGAAGCAGTTGCCAGGTGGATGGCTCAGGAGTGAATGGAGACCACTTTTCTTTTTCCCAGAATGATACTAACAAACCATTGGATGTTGCATTTGGCGTGTTGGGAAGAGAGTTGACAGAAAAGCTGTCATCTGCTTCCATACTTGTACAAAAGATCTATTTTATTTTGCATTTTGTAATGCCTCTGTTTGAATATATGGAGGATAATGTACTGAAGAAATAGTGTTAGGCAGATAATAGATACTGTATAAAGTTGTAAGTGAATGGGGAGAGAAACATAAGAGGCAAACTTGACACCAGATGGATAGGGATAAAAATAGTAACTATAACCATTACATGGAAATATTTCATTTAATTTCATTTTTTGAAAGTGCCATAGTAATTTTATAAGAAGGACATAAAATGAGCAGATTTTAAGCTAATGCGTATGGAAATATGAAAGATAAAGATTTTGAGGGAAATAGAAAGTGTTTTTTTAAAAAATTCTAAATTGTGACATAAGGAAATCTCATAGTTCAGTCAACTAGAAGGGAGATAAAATAGTGTCCAGGCATTTCTTAATTAGAAATTTCTTTTTTCTCAGCCCAAAAAGAAAATTTCCATCTGTTCTAGCATCTGCTTACTGTGCTTCAAGAATTTCTTCAGTTTAACAAGTAGGTGTGTCAATTGTGACATCTGGAAATGTTGATAAAGACACACACAAAAAAAGGTGAGGTGGCTGCTAACTGGTTACATAAGCTTTTCACAGATTCCTTGTATACACTTAGAGCTGAAATCACTGATCACATGGCACTTTTATGCTCTTTTTAAAAAGAAGCTTTAAATTTTTATAATATTGGAAATGTACCTACTTCTTCCTAACCTATTTATCATGAGAAGAGCAGAAGGAGAATTACCTAATCACGGCCATAGTAGGATTTTAGAGATGTGACTTCCAGGTCTGTTTGTGGGATTAATCCCCTTTGGGGATTTAGGAAAGTGGCTTTGGGAAAATTGCCTAGTTTCTATTTGACTCAATTTGTCCACTGGTTAAAAAGCAAATTTAAATACGTCTTTATTCCAAATACACTGAAATATTAAGAAAGAAAATATGCTAGAAATAGAACCTATAAATGCAAACAAAGACCACTACATTTGAAACTTCTATCTTTTATATTTACTTTGGCAGCTCTGGATTCTGATGCTTTGTAATTTCTAATTTTTATTTGAGGAGGAAAATACTCATGATCTTAAAAGTTTAGAGGTTCTGAAAATGGGTGGAATATGTAAACGTTTCTTTCTACCTTTTAAAATCATTTTCAATGTTTATGTTAATTTATTAAATTATTTTTGTTTTATCTTTATAGCTATAAAATGTCTCTAGTATTTTATGCTTTCAATTAGCATCAGGTACTCATTGAAGCACAAGTTTTGTACAATCATTTTTATCTTTCATATTTGGAAATTGAAAAAGTGAAAGGGCATAAATTTCATTGGTATTCTACCATGTGCACAAAGCAAAAGTCCCTTGCCTCCTTCCTCTAATGTATATTCCAATTCTACTTTTGTTTGAAGTGATTTTCTATGGTCTTACAGTACAGATCTTCCTTATGTGGCTATTGGGGTGGCTCCAGGATGTCCTGAGAATTCTGTTTCTGACCAGTAACTAGTCTTCAAACCATGACCAGAACTCATGAGCCCTTCAGTCTATAAAGGTCTTGGTCAGTTGTATAGAATCATTATTCTTGATGCAAGACACACTACCATTGTTGATTTATTCAGGGACCACAGTTGGGTTGTCTGCAGTGTGAGGCTATTATAAACACATGCACATGCTTCCTGGTACACACGGCTGTATACACATAAGGAAGTGGAATCGCTGAGTCAAATGGTATATAGATAGATCACTCGGAGTCATTTTGTATTCCGTCCATATATTCCTCTTCTGGTTTGATTGGAATTCTATGTGCTTTGGGAAGAATAAGATAAGATATAGGAAAGGCTGAGAAATTGAGGAATCTGATACAAACTTGCCTAATGTCATATAAGGTGAATGATAGTTGGGGAATCAAAGTACTGATGTTTCTTCACATATTGCCCAAGAAGTAAAGAATATGAGAGCTCTTAAGTGACCCTCTGTATTTTGGTGACTTGTTGGAATATATTCAGCAAGTATTTGCTATTCTATATCTACCCATAGCTATAATATTAAGCATATTAACAGAGTCAAAAATGGAGAATTGAAAAAAGATGATATATTACCAGAAAATACAGGAAGAGATTCTCAAGCTGAATTTAACTAGGTAAACAAATTAAGACCAAAATGAGAACCATTTTACACACACACACAAAAAAAAATTGACAAAAATTAAGCAGTCTGACACCACCAAGTGTTAGTGAGGATGTGGTATAACTGGCTGTATTATTCATTGCTGGTAGGAAAATAAATGGGTTCTACTACTTTATAAAATAAATTCATATTATCTTGTAAATTAGAGCATTTATATACCATTTGACTCAGCGATTCCACTTCCTTATGTGTATACAGCCGTGTGTACCAGGAAGCATGTGCATGTGTTTATAATAGCCTCACACTGGAGACAACCCAATTGTGGTCCCTGAATAAATCAACAATGGTAGTGTGTCTTGCATCAAGAATAATGATTCCATACAACTGATGTACATCCAAAATAAAAGACTAAATGAAACAATAGAGACCAATGGTGTCTGACACAGCACCTAACACAGAGAATGTATGTAATCATTTGTTGTATAAATGAATGATAAAATAATCAATTTCAGAGTATTATGTGACTGACTAGGTTTTAAGCAGTCTTTCCTGACTAACCTATTTAACTCTGATGAGTCACATAACAAATCCTTACTAACCACTTTACCAATTATTTTCTCATCACTCAATGATTCTGAGTTATGTTCATTTGTATTTTGCTATGTGAATAGTACTAAAATGTTTTGACCCTGCCTACTTTGCTAACTAGAGCCAACTTACAAACTTTTGGAGGGCAAGAACCATACTTTCAGGTGCCTTTTTCTTTTCTAGAACTACATAGAGTAAGAAATCAGTAACTACTTTGGGACTTAATGATGAAAAAAATCCACTTGAATGTTACTCCTTGCAAAAATATCTGTTTGGGAAAGAATAAATCATGATCAAAAGCAGAGTCTTTGAACCAGGTTAAGTGCTCTATGAGTTCAAGTTGGAACTTTAAAAAAAATTAATACGTAAGTTGTCAAGTTGTGACAATTATTTTTGTATGTAGGAATGTTTGTGACAAATACAAAGAAATTCTTTATGTGGTAATTCTACAACGTAATGAAATTCTTAGCACAGAAAGCATCAATGATAGAAAAACATTGTATATCTGATATTCATCCAATTAAAAACATGCTAAACAATGTGCTATGCTCATTATCTTGCTGAGAAAAAGGTAATCCAGAAAGCTGTTGATATTCAGTTTGAAGAGGTTATTTTTGTTTTTGTTGTTTAATCAAGTACTAATCAGGAGAAATGTACTTTATAATAGGAGAGCCAATTTATCTGACATGAAAACTACCCAGGCAGTTAGCCTTAGATGATTATTCTTAGAACCATCTTAGCCTATTTCCAATTAAACTGTACTTCCTGTTGTTATAGTGGTTACAATAGGCACAAGTTTAAAGAGAAAAAGAAAATGTGTGTCCCCACCCTTTCCCTTCTACACAGTACATCACCAATTTGAACCTAATACACAGATGAGTTCATGTGTATCAGAAGAAAATCTTTTGATAGAAAGTATCAGAAATCCCTATCCAAACTAAGTCAGCCAAAAGCGAATGTTATTGTTTAATGGAATACTCTGTATCTGATATGAGCAGGATTTATTGCTAGTTCCGTTTCCTCTGCATTGGCTCTACTTCAAAGCAAGCTGTTTTGTGGTGGGCACATTTCTTATGTAACAGGCACATGTCTTCTGTAACAGGAAAGAAAGCTCCTCTACTTCAAGAGCAGAGCTAAAACTCGGTTTCATAGGCTTACATTTAGTCATGGGCTCATCCCTAACCAATCATTGTGTGTGAGAAATTGAATTGGTTAAGGCCTGAGATAACATACCTCTAAAAACATGGGAGTGGGGAGTCAGTTGCGTCCAAATACATAGACTACATCTAGGAAGGATTGAGAGTTACACAGAATTTAGGGTACCATTACTAGGGGTAAATGTATGCTAAATTATCTAGTTATCTACTATATTATACCTTTCAAATCTATTTCACATTTTCTTAAAATATTCTAAATCATTGTGGGCTGTATAGTTTCCTTTTATTGGGCTATAGAGGGATTCTTGACAAGAGAGAACAGTTTTATTTTGTTTCTTTGTTGGTGAAGAGGCTGCAAGCCACTTTTCCGCCAAGTGAAGGACAATAAGCAGTAAATTTGCACCAGATTTTTTAATTCAGACAGAAGAGTTGCTGAGGGTCTACCTGTAGTTTGTAAATGAAGTAGCAACCCATTGACTCAGGAAAAGCAGGTATTAGGATGCTTCATGACTTGATAAACTTTTCCCTGTGTATCTTTTGCTATATGAGCTCAGAGAAAAGTCCAAGTAAGTTTGCATCATCAAAGCCTTCTAGAAGGAAATAAAATCTCCTCCCTACTTAATTTGAGTCTACATTATCACAGCATCAGATAGATTATGATGATTTCAAATAGAATTGCCTGTGTCCCCAATGGAAACCTTGTTTTGAGGGAAGGCAAATAGAATGATAGTGAATTTTAGGAAATCATGAAGGAAGACTGTGCAAACAGTCTGTGGAAGGCCTCCATCTCATAATACACACCTTGTGGGAATAATGGCCTAGACTTGAAGGGTAAAAAGAGAGCTGTAAATTTGGAAGCCTAAGCATGATGCCATGGTTTAAATGTGCCCCCCAAAAGTTCATGTTTTAGAAACAGTCCCCATTACAATAATGTTGGGAGGTGGAGTCTAATAAGAGGTGATTGGTCCTGAGGGCAAAGCCCTCATGAATACATTAATGTCATTATCATGCGAGTGGGTTTGTTATCATGAGTCTGTGGTTATAAAGTGAGTCTTGTCCCTGGTACTTCTCTCTGCCTCAGTGCTCACGTCTGTCTTCTTCTATTTTCCACCATAGGATGACCCTCAGAAGGTGCTGGAACCATGCTCTTGGATTTCTCAGTCTCCATAACCATGAGCCAAATAAACTTTTCTGTACAAATCACCCAGTCTGTTGTATACACAGGTAGAGCAGCAGAAAATGGACTAAGATAGTATACCTCTGCAGCTTGTGTATCACTGTGAGAGAAGCAAAAGGGCTCAAAGGAATGTGCTGGATTGAGTCAGGTGCAGTGAATTCATATGGCAGCGGCAGCAGAAATGGCAATTGGCTAGTAAGAAATGGGTCAGATAGGCCGGGTGTGGTGGCTCATGCCCGTAATCCCAGCACTTTGGGAGACCGAGGCAGGTGGATCACTTAAGGTCAGGAGTTTGAGATCAGCCTGGCCAACACTGTGAAATCCCTTCTCTACTAAAAATGCAAAAAGATTAGCCAGGCATGGTGGCAGGCACCCGTAATCCCAGCTACTTGGGGAGCTGAGGCAGGAGAATCATTTGAACCCAGGAGGCAGAGGTTGCAGTCAGCCAAGATCGCGCCACTGCACTCCAGTTTGGGCAACAGAAGGAGACTCTGTCTCAAAAAAAAAAAAACAAAAAAACGGAAGAAAGAAAGGAAAGGAAAGGGAAAGGGAAAGGGAAAGGGAAAGGGAAAGGGAAAGGGAAAGGGAAAGGGAAAGGGAAAGGGAAAGGGAAAG
>NW_016807891.1:2880810-2923949 GCF_001698545.2 Rhinopithecus bieti
AAGAAAGAGGGGTCAGATAGCTTGAGATCTTTCCTTCCATTCCTCTTTCCTTTAGTCTTTCTCTTTCCCTCCCTTCTTCTTCCCTTCTTCTTCTTTACTGTAAAAGATGAGTAACTGAGATGGTTCCTTTGGACTGTGTTAGCTTCTGTGCTTCTTGTCAACTTGGTTAAGTGAAGGGTAGGTTTCAGGAGGTGGCCACTGGATTTCCTTTTAAATTGGTCCTGTGGGGGATTGAATGATTAATTTGATTAAAAAGATTTATGATCATAATTATACCTCAAGCTTGTAATGCAGGTCACATTGATTTTTACCTGATTTAAAAAAAAATCAAAACTTCAGGAGTTATTAGTAAAAATTTTGCATTTCCTGTTTTCTCAACTTCAAACCTGATCAAAGATAAAATTTTCTTTAAAATAAATTGTTCCCAGATAATCAAATGTGAGTTTGGATGGTAATAACACAATAAAGAATGAGGAAAGAATGAAGAAGAGAAACAGGGGAGGGATAGTTGGTCAGCAGAGAAAAATAAGGTCCAGAGAGTCAAGTATTGGCACTTCCTATCCCTGTAGAAGGAATGCTGGCTCATGGACCTGTCAGACATCTTGGCAGGAATATCTCAGTTCTCTGTCAAACTCCCTTAGCCAGATGCCATTGAACAATCAAATCAAATAATTAACTCAGTTCATTTTCAAATTTCATGTTCATGAAGCAAACTTCTAATTATATTTTGGGTTCCCCACAGGAAAAGAATTCACTGAATAAGGAACATATTCTTTGGGAATCCTTGGTGTCAAAGGATGGCAACATCAGGCTGGCCTTTGAAAATGCTGATGTAAAAATTATTAAAGAGTACAATAAAATTAATAGAAAATACATTAGAAAATGTAAAAGTAAATGAAGACAATATAACTCTCAACTCAAACTAAAACAGATAATTGAAGAGTGATAGCTCTCTCATAAAGATAGAAAAAATAGCAAAATTTGTGTTTGGCTTTTATTATTCATTTTTGGGGAGACTTACACTATATGGGTCCTGGGATATAGCAATGAACAAGATACTCATGTTCTTTGCCCTTATGGAGAAAAATTATACTGGAGGAAAATTGATTATATTGTGACAGTTAGCTAACTGGTTTTAATTTTTAATAACAGATGAAAACAAGAAATAAAAAGTGCAATTAAAGCATGGAGTGTGGTGTTGGCTCTACTGTGATTTGTCAGGGAAGGCTTCCTGGAGGAAATAACATGTGTCCTAGGATGTGAAGTCTGAAGGAAGATGAGAAATTCTACAATTTCTCATTGTAGAAATTGTAGAGGGCAGAGAAGGAGAGTTCTACATTGTATGAGTTAGGATTCTTGTTTACAAACAATAAGAACCAAATGACTAACCAGTAGATCAAAATAAAATTATTGAAAGAGTATTAAACATGTCACAGAATCAATTGGGGGATTGTAAAACAAGATTAGACAATGAGAAAGGACTTAAAAATGTAAGACAATGGAAAACACAATCCAGAAAGCATCAGGGTAATTGTTTACTTGGGATGCTATCACTGGCCCTGTTTCCATTTTGTATTTGTGATGAGCTGTAAGTTTTTACTGTCACTGTGTCCTTCCTTCACTTTCTCATGTTTCAAAGTCCTGACAGGGGCATATGACTGGCAAGTATGGTATCCATTCTCTAAGATGGCTCCCACTGATGTTTGCTGCTTAGTATACATGCCCTTGTGTGGTCCCCTCTCTTGTGATATTAGGGTTCATTGCTGCGGCCAATAGAATACAGTAGAAGTGATGGTATGTGACTTCTCAGGCCAGATCATAAATAACATTGTCATTTCTGCCTTGCTCTCTCTTGGATAACTTCCTTAGAAGCCAGCTGCCCTGTGTGAGGACACTTAGGCATCCCTTTGGAGAGGTCTACAGAGTGAGGAACTGAGTCCTTCTGCCAGTCCTAGCAACAGCTTGTCAGCCATGTGAGTGAGCCATCTTGGAGTGTATCCTCCAGCCCCAGACAAGCTTTCAGATAATGTCTTAATTGTAACTTAATGAGAGACTGGACCAGAATGGCCCAGCTAAACTGCTCCTGAATTCTTACCCTACAGATGCTGTGTGAAATAATAAATGTTTATTTTTGTTTTAAGCTGTTAAGTTTTAGGGTAATTATTTTCTGTTGTTTCTTTTTGAGACAGAGTCTCGCTTCATACATAACCAGGCTGGAGTGCAGTGGCGCGATCTCGGCCCACTGCAACCTCTGCCTTCTGTGTTCAAGCGATTCTCTTGCCTCAGCCTGCCTAGTAGCTGGGACTACAGGCACGCACCACCATGCCCAGCTTATTTTTGTACTTTTAGTAGAGATGGGGTTTCACCATGTTGGCCAGGATGGTCTTGATCCACCTGCCTCCACCTCCCAACGTGCTGGGATTACAGGCATAAGCCACAGTGCCCGGCCTAGGGTAATTTTTTTATGTAGAAATGACTAGTACACGTGCCTGATTCTTATTTGCCAGAAAGAGAGAGGTTGATTTTTTTCTGCAGATGAGAAAATAAACTCAGAGATTAGAAAATAATCTTTAATTTTTTTTCAAAATCATTTAATGAACGCTTGCATGGCTCTGCTACCTATCAGACACTGTTGTAAAAACTTTACAAATACTAACTTATTTAATCTTTATAGCAGCCCTGTGAGGTAGGCACTATTAGTATCTGTTATGGACTGAATTATGTGTGCCACAAATTCATATGTTGATGCCCTGATTCTCAATGTGACTATATTTGGAGATAGGGCCTTTAAAGAAGTAATTAAGCATAAATGAGGTCATAATTCTGGGGTCCTAATCCAGTATAACCGATGTCCCTATAAGAAGAGGAAGAGGCATTAGGGATGTATGTCCACAGGAAAAAGACCATGTGAGGACACAGCAAGAATACCCTGTCTGCAAGCCATGGAGAGAGGCCTCAGCAGAAACCAAAACTGCCAGCAACTTAATATTGGACTTCTATCCTCTATAACTGTGAGAAATAAATTCCTGTTGTTCAGGCCACCAAGTGTGTAGCATTTTGTTATGGCAGTCCCATCCAACTAATACTAGCTAATGCCATAAGCATGCATGAGTCAGACTATTCAGATTGCTGCTTTATCTGCTATCCATTATAGTAATTACCTCACCTTTGCCCTTGATGATGAGGCTGTGGGTAAAGAATCTCAGGCACAGACAAGTTAAGTAAGGTATCCAAGATTACACAGTTAGTAAGTGATAAGTTGGGATTTGAACTCTAAATGAACCTATCATGCTGTATCTCAACCAGGTAAGGAGATTTTAAAAGTATGCTTGCCTTAGGAACTTTATACCCAGTACCTTTTTAAAACAGAAATTGTTGGTGTAGCTTCTAAATGGGCTTCATAAGAAGTTTAAAAAATTATTTTGGTTTTCACTGGAACAGATTAAATAATCCAGGTGAATTTCTTGGACTATTTGAAAATTTTTGTTTTAGAAATGTTTGAATGCATGCCTGAGATATGCTGAGCTATAAATAATCTCTGTCACTGTATTCTCGTTTTTTGTTTGTTTTACCCCGTAAAGTGTCCAAAAGACAGAAGAAGCATCTGATGGGCTGAGCCTTGGTCAAACCCAATTTCTATCCGTCATATCCTTGAATAGAGAAGGGAAAAAGAACCAATGCTAGAATTTACCCTGTTGTGTGAATACAACCCAAATATGGTTCAAGAGATTCTCAACACTTGCCTTGTACTGAGACACTCAGCACTTTGTTGGTTCTCTAGAACACATCCAATTTTATAATATAGTGAGAAATATATGAGAAATTTATATTTTTCTAAAAATATTGTTTACGGAGGGTAGGTTTGCTGTTGCATAAAGCCCAGCAGAAACCTTATAAAATTCTACTTTAAATTGTTTCATTTTTATCCTCAAAGTTGCTCTCCTTGCCTTTAGCTTCCACTGTTATTTTTTTTTTCCTTTGCTTACACAGACCCTGAAAAAATCCCTTGGCTATTTCATTCTTTCAGTTCTGTACAAACATTAGTTAACAAAACGAATGCCATATCTTCAGTAGAGTAGCAAAGACCTAAATGTAAGACCCAAAAAGATAAAACTATGGGAAGAAAACATAAGGGAAATGCTTCCAGAAATTGGTTTTGAAAAACATTTTATAAATAAGGTGAAAAGGTGCAGACAACAAAAGCAAAAATAAACAAATGGGATTATTCAACTAAAAGCAAAGGAAACAATCAACGTCATGAAAAGACAACCTACAGAATGTGAGAAAATATTTGCAAACTATTCTTGTGACAAGAGATTAATATCCAGAATATGAAAGAACTCAAACATTTCAACAGAAAAAAAAAAATCTGACTAAAAATGGACAAATAATTGATAATTGAACAGACATTTCTCAGAAGGCATACAAGTGGCTAAGAAATATATGAAAATAAAAGCTCAGTATCACTAATTAACAGGGAATTGCAAATTAAAGCCACAATGAAGTATCATCTCACCCCAGTTAGGATGGTTTTATCAAAAGACAAAAGTAGTGAATGCCGGAAAGGATGCAGAGAAAAGGGAACTCTTAAGCTCAGTTAGTGGAAAAAATAACTATATGAAAGAGATAATCTGCACTTTCATGTTTACTGCAGTGCTATTTATAATAGCCAAGGTATGTAATCAACCTAGGTTTCCGGCAACATATTAATGAATAAAGAAAATGAGATATAGACAATGGAGTAATATTCAGCCACAGAAAGAAGAATCTTGTCATTCAAGTCAACATGGATGGAACTGTAGGACATTATGTTAAGTGAAATAAGCAGGAACAGGGAGTTAAACACCACATGTTCTCACTCATGTGGAAACTAAAAGAGTAAAGTTGATCTCACAGAAGTACAAAGTAGAACAGAGTATACTAGAGACTGGGAAGGGTTAGGGGAAGGGAGGGTTAGAAAGATTTGTTAAAGGATATAAAATTACAGCTAGACAGGAGTGTATTAGTTTGTTTTCACACTGCTATGAAGAAATACCCGAGACTGGGTAATTTATAAAGGAAAGGTTTGATTGGCTCACAGTTCCATATGGCTGGGGAGGCCTCAGGAAACTTAAAATCATGGTGGAAGGGGAAGCAGCCACATCTTACATGTTGGCAAGCAAGAGACAACAAGCAAGAGCAGGGAAAACTGCCTTATAAAACCATCAGATCTAGTGAGAACTGACTAACAGATGAACAGCATGGAGGAAACCAACCTCGTGATCCAATCACCTCCCTCTCTTGATAAGTAGGAATTACAATTCAAGATAAGATTTGGGTGGGACACAGAGCCAAACCATATTCTGCCACGGCCACTCCCAAATCTCATGTCTTTCTCACATTTCAAAACCAATCATGCCTTCTCAATACTCCCCCAAAAGTCTTAATTCATTTCAGCATTAACTCAAAAGTCCATAGTCCAAAGCCTCATCTGAGACAAGGCAGCTCCCTTCCACCCATGAGCCTGTAAAATCAGAAGCAAGCTAGTTACTTCCTAAGTACAATGGGGATACAGGCATTGGGTAAATGCTCCTGTTCTAAATGGGAGAAATTGGCCAAAATAGAGGGGCTACAGGCCCCATGCAAGTTCAAAATCCAATAGGACAGTCATTAAATCTTAAAGTTCTTAAATAATATTCTTTGACTCCAAGTCTCACAACCAGGTCATGCTGATGCAAGAGGTGGGCACCCATGGTCTTGGGCAATTCTGCCTCTGTAGATTTCCAGGCTATAGCCCCCTTCCCAGTTACTTTCATGTGCTGGCATTGAGTGTCTGCACCTTTTCCAGGAGCATAGTGCAAGCTGTCAGTGGATCTACCATTCTGGAGGACAGTGGCCCTCTTCTCACAGCTCAACTATGCAGTGTCCCAGAGGGGACTTTGTATGGGGGCTCCAATGCCACATTTCCCTTCACTGCCCTAGTAGAGATTGTCCATCAGGGGTCCAACCCTGCAGCAAACTTCTGCCTGGACATCCAGGCATTTCCGTTCATCCCTTGAAATCTAGACAGGGCTTCCCAACCCTCAATTTTTGACTTCTGTGCACACATAGGACCTACACCATGTGGAAGCCACCAAGGCTTTGGGCTTGAACCCTCTGAAGCAATGGCCTGAGCTGTACATTGACCCCTTTTAGTCATGGCTAGGATGCAGGGCACCGAGTCTGGAGGCTGCACAGAGCAGTGGGGCTCTGGGTCCAGCCCAGGGAACCATTTTTCCCTCCTAGGCCTCCAGGTCTGTAATGGGAGGGACTGCAGTGAAAGTCTCTGACATGCCCTGGAGACATTTTCCCCATTTTCTTGGTGATTAACAATTGACTCCTTCTTACTCATGCAAATTTCTGCAGTGGACTTGAATTTCTACTCAGAAAATGGGTTTTTCTTTTCTACCATTTGGTCAGGCTACAAATTTTCCAAACTTGCATATTTTGCTTCCCTTTGAAACGTACTTTCCAATTTCAAGCCATTTCTTTGTGAACACATAAAACTGAATGCTTTTAGAATAATCCAGGACACATCTTGATAGAAATTTCTTCTGCCAGATATTCTAAATAATCTTTCTCAAGTTCAGAGTTCCACAGACCTTGAACAGGGGCAACATGCCACCAGTCTATTTGCTAAAGCCTAACATAAGCGTATTTACTCCAGTACCCAATAAGTTCTTCATCTCCATCTGAGACCACCTCAACTTGAACTTCATTGTCTATACTACTATCAGCATTTTGGTCACAACCATTCAAATCTCTAGCAAGTTCCAAACTTTCCCTCATCCTCCTTTCTTCTCCTGAGTCCTCCAAACTGTTCCAACCTCTGCCTGTTACTCAGTTCTAAAGTCACTTCCACATTTTTGAGTATCTCTGTAGCAGTGCCTCACTACCTCAGTGTCAATTTACTGTATTATTTCATTTTTCCACCACTATAAAAAAATACCCAAGACTCGGTAATTTATAAAATAAAGGGATTTAATTGACTCATAGTTCTGCATGACTTGGGAGGTCTCAGGAAACTTACAGTCATGGTGGAAGGGGAAGCAGGCACATCTTACATAGTGTCAGGTGAGAGAGAGCAAGCAAGAACGGGAAAACTGTCTTCTAAAATCATCATATCTAGTAAGAACTCACTATCACAGGAACAGAATGGGGGAAACTGCCCCCATGATCCAGTTACTGCCCTGTCTCTACATGTGGGGATTATAATTCAAGATGAGATTTGAGTGGGGACACAGACCCAAACCATATCAAGGTATCAAGAAGGAATAAATTCTAGTGTTCTATGCCACTGCAGGATGAATGTAGGTAATAATAAAATATATTTCAAATTAATAGAAAGAGGATATTGAATGTTTTCAACACAAAGAAATAATGTTTGAGATGATATGCTAATTGATCTGATCACTATACATATGTATCAAAACAACACTATGGACCCCAAGAATACGTACAATTATTATTTGTCAATTTTTTTTAAATTTAAAGGAAAGATGAGGAACCAAGATGTCCCACTAGATGTAGCCAGGAAGAGCTTCTCCAAATGAAAGAGACCAGACCATCAAGTAGACTGGCATATTCTGAAAAGGTCTCTAGAAAGAAGGCATAGAGACTCGACAGAGTGAAGATTCAAGCCCTGGGCTGAAAGAGGAGGAATTTGGGAACCGTGCATGGGATTGCCTAGCACAAAGACTTGTTCCTGGCTCTAATGTGAAGGGATAAGTGAAATAGGCATAGAGTGGACCATTCTTGCTATGGACCGCTGGGATCTTAGCTGTGGGAAATGCCATGACCCCCATGGACATCTGAGCTGGCAGGGAGAACTTCCTGGACAGTTGGCAGAGACAGAACTCCAACCTGTGTGGAGCACAGCCATGAATGCCCATACCCTAAGGCTCTCTCTACTCCTCCTGATGGCTTTAGCATTTGTTAGTTGCTCGACCTAGACAGGGCAGGACTGCCTTGTCCATGGGATGGGGCCAGTCTGATCTGAGTGACCCACCCCCATCTTTCAACCTCTCCCAGGGTCACTACCTGTCCCTACTCACTTGTAACACAGACTCAGCTGCCTAGCCAAAGGGCTCACTAGTGGTCACTGCAATAGCTCTTTCACTGGCAGATCCAGCCTACTTGTCAGAACACTTTTATAGACAGACCCCTGCAAGCATACCTCTACCCACAGCCTTCCCCCAGTGGCACACACTCTCCACTTGCCTCCAGCCCCCTAGTGCCTTGCTGATGTGTACATGGACCCCTTCCTGTCCTGCCAGTTCACATGTGCATGGGGACTTACCACTGCCCTACTGGCACACTTTTGCTGACAGCCCCTATTGAAAGTTTATTGCCAGTGGACTCGGAATACTTCAGCCACTCCAGCACAGCAGGTGGTTAACCTCAAGGAGCAAAAGAACAAAGCTGCAATCCTACTACTAGCCCCCTAGCATTAGATCACATGGTTCAGGAGTGCTGAGTTGAGCCCTGGCCCCCTAAATGCATCTAGAAATGAAGCCAATTGACTAAACCCAACTTATACCACAGTCAAATCTTCAAGGGATATTAAAGAATGTGAAAGCAAAAAGCCTCATCCAAAAGATAGCAACTTCAAAGACTAAAGGAACATCGACTCACATGGAAGAGAAAGAATGAGCACAAGAACTATGGCAACTCTAAAAGCCAGAGTGTCTTCTTATATTCCAAGTGACTAGACTAGCTCCCCAGTAATAGTTCTTAACCAGATTGAAATGACTGAAATGACAGACATAGAATTCAGAATCTGGATGGCAAGAAAGCTCATTGAGATACAGGAGAAGGTTGAAACCCAAACCAAAGAAAACAGCAGAATGAATGTTGAAAGACAACACAGTCGTTTTAAGAAAAAACAAACTGAATTTCTGGAAATGAAAAATTTACTAAAGGAGTTTCATAATGCAATTGGAAGCATTAATAACAGGACAGGTGAAGCTGAGGAAAGAATCTCAGATCTCAATGACTGCTCCTTTAAATCAATGCAGGCAGACAAAAATAAAGAAAAAAGAATTAAAGAAGAAGAAACCTTAAAGAAATATGGGATGATGTAGAGATCAAACTTGCAATACATTGCATTCCTGAAAGAGATGGAGAGAGAGAGCAAGCAACTTGGAAAACATATTTGAGGATATTGTGTATGAAAATTTCCCTAACTTCACTAGAGATGTCAATATGCAAATTCAGGAAATTCAGAGAACTCTTATGAGATACTATGCAAGAAAACCATTTCCAAGACACATAGTCATCAGATTTTCCAAAGTCAATGTGAAAGAAAAAAATATTAAGAGCAGTTAGAGAGAAGGGGTAAATTACATGCAAAGGTAACCTACTCAGGCTAACAGCAGACTTTTCAACAGAAACATTATAAGCCAGAAGAGATTGGGGGCCTATATTTAGCATCTTTAGAAATGAAATTCCAACCAAGAATTTCATATCAGCCAAACTAAGCTTCATAAGTGAAGAAGAAATAAAATCTTTTCAGACAAGCAAATGCTAAGGGAATTTGTTACCACTGGACCTGCCTTAAAGGAGTGCTAAATATGGAAATGAAAGACCATTATTACCTGGCACCACAAAAACACACTTAACTACATGGCCCATTGACACTGTAAAGCACTATATAAACAAGCTGCATAACAGTCAGCTAACAACACAATGGCAGGATCAAATCTTCACATATCAATATTAACCTTGAACATAAATAATATAAACACTTCACTTAAAAGACACAGTGGCGAGTTGTATAAAGAAGGAAGATCCCACTGTATGCTGTCTTTAAGAGCCTATCTCACATATGATGATACCCAAAGGGTCAAAATAAAGGGTTGGAGAAAGATCTGTCAAGACAACAGAAAATAAAAAAGAATGGAGGCTGCTATTATTTCAACCCAAATAGACATTATACAAGCAACGATCAGAAAGGACAAAGAAGGCCATTATATAATGATAAAGGGTTCAATTCAACAAGAGATTTAGCTATCCTGAATATATATGTACCCAACACTGGAGCACCCAGATTCATAAAACAAACTCTTAGAGAGCTACAAAGAGAATTAGATAACCACACAATAATAGAGGTTTCCACACTCCAGTGACAATTTTAGACAAATCATCAAGGCAGAAAACTGAAACTTGACACTTGACCAAATGGACATTTGACCAAACAGACACCTACAAAATACTCCACCCAACATTAATAGAATATATATTCTTCTTATCTGCATATGACATGTATTCTAAGATTAACCATATGCTCAGCCATAAAGAAATTCTCAATGCATTTTTAAAAACCAAAATTACACCAAGTACACCCTTGAATCACAGCACAATAAAACAGAAATCAATACCAATATGATTTTCAAAGTCATAAAATAAATGGTAATTAAACAACCTGCTCCTGAATGACTTCTGAGTAAAGAATGAAAATAAAAGAGAAACCAAGAAATTCTTTTAAATTAATGAAAACAAAGATACAACATACCAGAATATATGGGACACAGGTAAATAGTGTTAAGACTAAAGTTTATACTGCTAAATGCCTACATCTAGAAGTTAAAAAGATCTCAAATTAACAACCTTACATCACACCTAGAGCAACTAGAAAAACAAGAGAAAATCACCACAAAGCTAGTAGAAGAAAAGAAAGAACCAAAATCAGAGCTGAACCATATGAAATTGAGATGTAAAAATCCAGAGAAAAGATCAACAAAACCAAAAGTTGGTTTTTCAAAAGAATAAATAAGATTGATACACTGCTAGCTAAATGAAGAAAAAAAGAGGAGATCCAAATAAACATAATCAGAAATGACAAGCTAACATTACCATCGACCCCAAAGAAATGCAAAAAAAACCCTGAGATGATTATGAACACCTCTATGCACACAAACTAGAAAACCTAGAAGAAATGAACTGAAAAATATAACCTCCCAAGATGGAACCAAGAAGAAATCAAAATCCTGAGCCAGTCAATAATGAGTTCTGAAATTGAATCAGAAATATAAAATTGACCACCAGAAAAAGCCCTGGACAAAGCAGATTTATAGGTTAATTCTACCAGATGTATAAAGAAGAGCTGGTACCAATCCCACTGAAATTATTCCCACAAATCTGGAAGAAAGGATTTCACACTAATTCATTCTATGAATCCAGCATCATTGTGATACCAAAACTTGGCAGAGACGCAGTGAAAAAAAGAAAACTTCAGGCCGATATCCCTGATGAACATAGATGCAAAAATCTTCAACAAAATACTAGCAAACCAAATTCAGTAGCACATGAAAAAGCTAATCCACCATGATTAGTTTTATTCCTGGAATGTAAGATTTGTTCAGTCTATGCAAATTAATATACACAAATATATGTGATAAATATATATAAATAATTGTTGATAGCATGCAATGGGGAAAGGACTACCCATTCAATAAATGGTGCTGGGATAACGGGCTAGTCACATGCTGAAGACTGAAAATGGACCCCTTCCTTTTACTACGTACAAAAATTAACTCACAATGCAGTAAAGACTTAAATGTATAATGTAAAATTATAAAACCCGAGAAGAAAACTGAGGAAATGCCATTCTGGACATACCTCCTGGAAAAGATTTCATGACCAAGTTTGCAGAAGCAATGGCGAGAAAAACAAAAATAGACAAGTTGGACTTAATTAAATTAAGGGGCTTCTACACAGCAAAAGAAACTATCAACGAAGTAAAGAGAAAATCTACAAAATGGGAGAAAGTGTTTGCAAACTATGCATCTGACAAAGGTCTAATATTCACAATTTATAAAAAACTTAAATCAACAAACAAAAAACAACCCATTGAAAAATGGGCAAAGGACATGAACAGGTATTTCTTCAAAGAAGACACAGCCAACAAGCAAATGAAAAAATACACAACATAACTAACTGTAGGGAAATGCAAATTAAGCTGCAATGAGATACTATCTTATGGCTATCATTTTAAAAAATCAGATTATTATTTTAAAAATCAAAAAATTAAAGCTGTTGGTGAGGTTCCAGAGAAAAGGGAACATTTATACACTGCTGGTGTGAATGTTAATTAGTTTAATCATTATGGAAATCACTTTGAAGATTTTTGATAAAACTTAAAACAAAATTACTGTTCAACCTAGAAATCCCATTACTGGGTATAAACCCAAAGGAATATACATTATTCTACAAAAAGGCATGCATGGGTATGTTCATTGCAGCATTATTCACAATAGCAAATATATAGAATTAACCTAGATATCCATCAATAGTGGACTAGATAATAAGGGTGTGGTACATACATACCATAGAACACCTCCCAACCATAAAAAAATAAAATGAAATCATGTGCTTTGTAGCATCCTGGATAGAACTATCCTAAGCAAAGTAACACAAGAGCAGAAAAGTAAATACTGCATTTTTCACTTATAAGTTGGAGCTAAATATTAAGTACACATGGACACAAAGAGGGGAACAATAGACACTGAGGCCTACTTGAGGGAGGAGGGTCGGGGAAGGGTGAGGGTCCAAAAGCTACCTATCAGGTACTATGCTAGTGAGCGTAGTACTTGGGTGATTATTAGATTGTTTGTATACCAGACCAGAGTGACATGCAACCTACCCATCTAATAAATATTCACATGTATCCCTTGAACTAAAATAAAATTGTAAAAAAAAGTGAATAGCAATATTTTATTTTAAAAATTATTTAAAAAACTACTGTCTACAGGTAATGTTCGTGTGGGACTGGGCATTGTATAAGAAAGTAGGATGTAGAGGAAACTGTTGAACAACTCCAGGCTGCCTGCCTTGCTTTAAAGACATTCAAATTCAGTAAAAAACAAACATCCAAACAAAAGTAAAAGCAAAAGAACACTATGCTAGATAACCAAAATATTTCCATGAGCCGGAATTAGTTGGTTTGCTGTTTCTTCTTCACTGTACCTCACTCTACCCTAAATGGTTTTTCAAAATATTCACCCAAGAAATATGAGGCTCTTTCAGAGCAGGAATTCTAGGGCTAAGAAAATAATTTTTTTTCTGTGCAATGTTTGAATGTGCTCATTTATTTCAGATGTAATGAGATTAAGGTGACAAGTATTGCTTTTTTCGTGTATGCTTCAACTTCATTTGTATTATGTAGAAAACACTTTGAGTAACAGATGCTTCAGGAGTCAGTTTTAGCACATAAGTAAATTGTCACCAGTTCCTTTTACCTTCCCATAGCACAGTATTGCTTCTCCTGGAAATTAAATTTCTATGCCTCTATATTATTTATAAGACTCTGTTGTATTTACAAGTATTTTGAATTCCCTGTTACACATCTTGAGTCTTCTTCTTGCTTCCCTCCTTAGAATGTTCTGCTATTAAATATTTTCCTCCTCAGATCATTCTAAGGAGGAAAATATTTAATAGCAGCGCATAATGACATGTAGACATGATGAGAGTCAGTTAAATACTTCACCTGTGGTCTTAGTGCTTATAGGTGGGAAAACTGGTTCATCCATGCTGAAATCACAACAGTTTATTTCAGCGTAAATCAGAAAACCAACTCTCAATGAACAGCCTGCATCCTGATTCTCCACTTATTTTGCTATGTGGTTTTAGGTGACAATTTGGTTTTCTGATCTAAGACTGTGGATGAAGTGCTGACCCTTTCCAAGCTGATGGAGAGGCTTAAATTAAAAAAAGATACAAGTAGAGATTGGCTGGGACCTGGTATTTTGGCAATTTTCTACTTTTGCTAATTTTAACATTGCCTTGTTTGAATCACTTCAAGGCCAAAATACATCTATTTCACATTTATGTGAAACAAAGCAATGAAATCTTGGTGGAAATGGGGCACGATTATTTTGGTCTATTTTTTGTTCTCAAATATTAGATTTTCAGTCATGAATTGTGTAGCATCTCTGTGTGCACTATTTTCAAAGAATAATGTAGCTGAATAGACAATGCATTTAAAACTAAACATTGATGATGTGTAATGAACAATCTGCTAAATGTTAATACAATTTATCCTTTTTAAAATTTATAAACATGACATATTGCGTGCACTTAGTGCTAATCTATTTTAGACATTCATTTGGGTTGACCTATGACCATAATATATTATGTTCCTTAAGATATTTATCTTGTCATTTGGCAACAAGATTACAATTAATGGGACACACATGACTTTAAATTACTACTTCAACTAGAGATGAGTGAGTAATGAATTAGCCACAGCTTTGAACCCCTCTGCTTATAATTTAAATTACCAGCCTTTAGCTGGTGCTTAATTGTGATCCATTAAATAAGTCACAGAATCAAATAACCACATATTGTTTTTGATGCTAGCCCTATCAGGGATATTTTCCCATTTAATTTACCTAACCCTAGGCTAATTTATCCAAATTCATGTCCTAGGCTAATTTATCCAAATTCATGTATTAAAAACAAACATGAGAGAGAGCACTTACACATTTCGGTTAACAGTAAAATAAAATCATAGCCAGAGTCATTCCAAACTAGGGGTACAACAATTATCCATTTTTTGCTGAACTTTTAAGGAGCAAACAAAAAAATGATATTGGAGAAAGTAAGCTCATATGAGAGACTTCATCTGCAAAGCATTTTGCAGTAGAGGACTTCTGCTATAGTTTTAATATTTGTCCCCTTCAAAACTCATGTTTAAACTTGATCCCCCATGTTGCAGTATTGAGAGGTGGGAGTTTTTAAGAAGTAACTGGACCGTGAGGACTCAGGCCTCATGAATAGATTAATCCATTCATGGATTAATGTTAGCGCATTTTGCCACTTGGTCATGTGATGTCCTGTGCCATTTCAGGACTTTGCAGAGTCCTCACCAGCAAGAAGATTCTTCACCAGATGTAGCCCCCTTGACTTTGGACTTCTCAGTCTCCATAACTGTAAAATATAAATTCCTTTTCTTTGTTAATTTCAGGTATTCTGTTATAAGCAACAGAAAATGAACTCATATAGCCGCTTAACAAAAAGTTTAATTTCTTATATTTTATATACTCCTTTCTCAACACTGACTTTCCTAGACTATACATTCTGGGAAGCACAGAATAGAAACACAATAAATATTTATTAAATGATATCTGATAATAAGTGATAACCATAATAATAAATCTTTACAAATCTTGAGTAATGTCAGATTAAATAATGCTCAGTAGCATCCATTTGGTATGACTGGATGGATATATTTTTATTGTGTATATTTAAGATATACACTATGTTTTGATATATATAATGAAATGATTACTATGGTCAAGCAAATTAACATATCCATTTCCTCACATAATTACTATTTTTGTGATAAGAGCACCTAAAATCTATGATCTTAGCAAATTCCTGGTGTACAATGCAATACTATTAACTGTGGTCATCATGCTATACATTAGACCTCTTGGATGTGTATATATTCTTTGAGCTCTTACTGTGTGGTAGGCACTGCACTAAAATGTATTTTATGTATAAACTCATGTTTTATATATTAACTCACATACATATATAATACGTAGCACATGTACTTACATGGACCATATACTTTTCTCTCTTTTTGAGACAGAATCTCACTCTGTCACCCAGGCTGGAGTGCAGTGGTGCAATCTCAGTTCACTCACTGTAACCTCTGCCTCCTGGGTTCAAGCGATTCTCCTGCCTCAGCTTCCCAAGTAGCTGGGATTACAGGCCCTTGCCACCACGTCTGGCTAATGTTCTTGTACTTTTTTTTTTTTAGTAGAGATGGTGTTTCACCATGTTGGTCAGGCTGGTCTCGAACTCCTGACCTCAAATTATCAACCCACCTTGGCCTCCCAAAGTGCTGGTATAACAGGCGTGAACCACCATGCCTGGCTGGACCATATACTTTCTATCACATAAATAATTTAATATATATGAAACCTCTACAACAAGATCACAAGTTTCTTGAAAGCAGAGGTTATGTTTTAGACATCTTTAGCGTTTTCCCCCATGTACCTGGTAAAATGCTATTCACGAAGTCTTAGTAAAGACTTACTGAATACAGGTTAAGATGTTCTCTTGTGACTTCACATTTTATAGTGCACTAGAGTGCAAATAGTCCCAAAGGGCTAATAGAACTATAAATTACCCATATCAATGACAAACAGCAATAATCTGAGAAATACAGCTTCCCTTTTATTTGTTAAACTCCTGTAGATTTGCTAGATTTGGTCCATTAACAGATTAAATACCTGGTACTAGGCTGGGGTGGGGATAAGTAAACTTCTACACATTTATTATTTAACTGAAGAAACCAGAATAGAAATATATGAACCAAAGAACAATTAAACCCTACACCATATGGTACCATTTATAACATGAGTTTAGAGAAGAAAGATCTTACAAGAGGGAGCAAAATAACAGAACAGTTAGGGACATAGGCCTTTGAGTCAGACAGATGGGGCTTGAATATGGTTTCTGCTATGTTTTAGCTGTGTTGAGACAAGTTACTTCTCTGATCTTTTTCTATCTTTAAAATGGGATCCTACTACTCTCAATGGAATCATGGCCATTAAATAAGCTCATACACGTTAAACACCGAAAACATTGCCTTACTTAAGGTAAACAACCGTTGGATTTGTCAAAAGGCTTCAAAGGGAAGTGATACTTCAGCTGGACTTTAGAGGATGGGGCTTTGGGTAAAAGAGGAAATGATCAAGACCACTTTAGGGCTAGGAAGACCATAAACAAGAGAAGGCAAAAATGACGACAGCGTATATGAGCAAAAATGAGGAAATCTGTTTGTTAGAGCTAAGTAGAAGGAGAGAGTTGGCAGCAGTGGGAAATTAAATTTGTTCTGGAAAATGGGTTCAGATAATTGGAAGCATTGATTACACGTCAGAGATGTTTCAACTGAAAGTGACCCCTAGAATGGAGGATCCTCAATTGCTCTGATCTCTGTATAGAGCACTCTCAGATGTTTAGATGACATATTATTGTGACTGAAGTATCCCTTAATATTAGCCCCTTTACTGCCAGCACTTGGCACATTGTCTTCAATATTAAGGGAAATAAATATATTGTTTTCAATCTGCATGCTGACAGTCCTCTGCTTTGCTTTCTGTTGCACAGGTCTGATGTGTGTATACGTATATTCATAGCTATCCCTCTATGAAAGAGGAAGACTATGTGTTTGATAAAGATGACCAATAAGTCCTTAGGAATTATGACTAAAGTTTTGTAGAAGTATAATATACAGAAGATCCTATATAGTCTATATATTTGTTTACTTTTTTCTTCCATTATGGTGCTAAATTCTTTGATATCACTTTCTCAAAGAAGTATTCTGAAATGTCTGGGTTTAATAATAAAATTAATTTTAAGGCATATAGAATACCTATATTAAACCCATTTTCCAAGTTTTAAAATGAGAAACTGTATATCTTTTGACAATTTAAATGTCAGTTTATTGAACGCACTCCAAAGTTGCGTCAGAAAATTGACCTACCCAATGACACAATATGATGTATTATAATAAAATTAAATAGGACATTTTTCAAAATATCAAATTTAATTTTAAGTAAAATTAATTTGTTACCTATCTTCTAGACAGTTTGGTTTTCCCTTGCCCAAAGAGTTGGGAATAACCCATATTTATTGAATATGGCTATTGAACTCTAAAAAAAGTCTTCGAAAAAATCAATTGTTACGCTCTGTCCTTTAGAAATAGCTATTTGAGGAGTTTATAGAATTTTTCCAGATGTCTGATTGAAGCTGTCTGATTCTTATGTATATTTTCTCCAACATACAATATTTGGTTTGCAGAGTAGTGGCTCACAGGAAAATGGCTGCCTAACAGAGGCACAAGTATAATTATGATATCATTAGAAATATTTAAATATAAATAACATTCTATATTTGTCCTTGTCACTTGTCTGGGTTTTGACAGGAGGAGCCAATTTTGATGGGATTCCTGTGGCCCTATAGATTTTTATCCTGTTATCCAATTTTCCGCTGCACTGCTCTCCTTCTGTCAAACTGACTGCCAGCCAGCCTTACATTCTCCCGAGAGGAGAAGCAAAGCTTTGTATTATAGTGGACAGAAGAAGGAGAACAAAAAACTGATTTTTCCCCTCCAAGTGCTATATTCTCTCTTTCTAATGGAAAATTCCATTGTCTGAGGGTTTGAGAGAATAGCGGGATAGGAAAAAAGGAAGACTTCACATTTTCGTTCAATAGAGCAAGATAATGTTGAAAAGCAGACTGAAATCCAAAGCTGAGCAGCATACAGATCAGCAGACAGTTTTCCAGGATGCTCAGAGTCACAGGAGTTGCTGAGATGCTGCCAAAGCTGGTTTGTGCTGAGTATTCCCTAACATTTCAAGTATTGGATTGCTGTCATATAAAATGAAAGGATATGTACCGATCATGGTGTAAGGAAAAGGAACATTTTTCTTTCATGTGAAGATGTCACAGGGGAAGCTATTTTACTTAGGGGTTTCCACTGAGATTTGCTAATAGCGTAAGGCTTGGTGCAGAGATCAGACAGGTGACAAAAATGAGTGGATTAGATAGGTCATTAAACAATTGGGAAGAATAAGAAATGGGGTGGGGTGGCCAGCTTAGGTCCTATCTAAATATCAAATACCAAATTGCAAAATACCAAAGCAAACCAAAACAGAGTCTGAGAATACCAAATTGGAAAGTTCTTCAAAATATCACATTGCGTAACCCAACCCAAACCAAAACATACTCCTCAGGCCGCACGTATCTTTCAATTGAATATGGCCCATGGCCTTCTGGATGCAATATCTGCATTAGAGAAAGGGTAATCTTATCCTGCAGAGGAGCCAATGATATGTGAGGTAACTGAAAGGGCAGTTTCATACAGCCATGATTACTTAATGGTGAGATTAAGACCTTATTGTGTACCAGGAACTTTATTTTGTTCTTTATTTATACTATTTAAGTCTGATAGTAATCCTTGAAAATTGATTCATTGCATGCATAAAAGCACAACATTTAGCATACATTTTCTTATTATAATTAAAACTATGTGAGTTGCTATCGGAATCTTGAGAATATATAATGATGTGGGTCAGATTTTTGTATTCATAAGTACAAATATTTATGCAAAATTGAAAATGTTGAACTGTGTAAGAAATTCTGCTATCAGATGTTAAAATTTATAGTTCCATTTTGAATTTAGCAAAATGCCTTACTGCTTAAGATATTATTTTCTCATAAGGACGTGAGTACTTATAATATTGGCAATATAGCTGGGCATGGTGGTATACATCTGTAGTCCCAGCTACTGAGGAGACTGAGGCAAGAAACTGAGGCTTGAGCCCAGGAGATCAAGGCTGCAGTGAGTTATGATAGCATCACTGCACTCCAGCCTGGGCAACAGAGTGAGACCCTGTCTAGAAAAGAAAGGAAAATTCTTGGAATGTAAAAGAAATTCATTACTCCGAGTTTTCTTAGTAGTCAGTGCTTGAAACTGGAGGTTATGCAACCTTATGAATTAGGGATTTTTGTTTTTACCCTTAGTTTCATAGAAAGTTTTTTTAAAAAAATTTACCTTCTGACATTAAAAGGAGGTTTTGATTCCCATTAAAGTTCTAGACTTTGAGGAGTTGCTTAATAAATGTTATGTGAATGTTTGTGCCACTTTAATATTTTAAATCATTACATCCTCTTCATAAATAAATGTACTACATTCTTGATGGTATTTTGAAACTTTTTAGCCCATTCGATCAAATTAAATTGTAAAATATATAATAATTCAGAAAATTTGGAAGTCCAGTGTACCTGAACTGATGTTTTGCAAATAAACACCAAAAACACTATATAATTTGCTTTTTAAAAATTACATAAATTTACAGCATACAATGTAATGCTTTGATACATGTATATCTTGTGAAATGATTAAATCAAGTCTGTTAACATATCCTTCACCTCACTTACCATTTTTTGGTGATGAGATAATTTAAGATCTTTTTGTTTGTTTGTTTGTTTTTATTTTTCAAGATGGAGTCTCGCTCTGTCTCCCAGGCTGGAGTACAGTGGCACCATCTCGGCTCACTGCAACCTCTGCCTCCTGGGTTCCAGTGATTCTCCTGCCTCAGCCTCTAGAGTAGCTGGGACTACAGGCACATGCCACCATGCCCGGCTAATTTTTGTACTTTTAGTAGAGATGGGATTTCACCATGTTGGCCAGGCTGGTCTCCAACTCCTGACCTTAGGTGATCTGCCTGTCTTGGCCTCCCAAAGTGCTGGGATCACAGGCGTGAGCCACCGTGCCCAGCCAAATCTACTCTTTCAGCAACTTTCAGGTATACAGTATGTTATTAAGTATAGCATCATGCTGTACATTAGATCTCCAGAATTTATCAATCCTATCTAACTGAAACTTTGTACCCTTTGACCAACATCCCCACCTCTAATTCCCTGGCAATCACCATTCTCCCCTTTGCTTCTGTGAGTTTGACTTTTTTAGAATCTACATATAAATGAGATTATATAGTATTTGTCTTTCTGTGCCTGGCTTATTTCACCTAGCATATTGTCCTCCAGGTTCATCCATGTTGTCATGAATGACGGGATTTCTGTCTTTCTTAAGGCTGTGTAGTATGACACTGAATATATATACCGCATTTTCTTTATCCACTCATCTGTTTAAACAACACTTAGGTTTATTCCCTATCTTGGCTATTGTGAGTAATGCTGCAGTGAACATGGGAGTGCAAGTATGTCTTTGACATGTTGATTTCAATTCCTTTAGATATATACCCAGACGTGGGATTGCTGGATCATACGGTAGTTCTATTTTTAATTTTCTGAGGAACCTCCATGCTGTTTTCCATAACAGCTGTGCTAATTTACATTCCCACCAACAGTATATGAGGATTCTCTTCACTGTGTCATCACCAGTGTCTACTTTTTGTCTTTTCGATCACAGACATTCTAACACGTGTGAGGTGATATCTTATTGTGGCTTTAATTTGTTTTTCTTTGCAAAAAAGAAATTAGTGATATTGAGCATTTTTTTTCATATATCTGTTGGCCATTTGTATGTGTTTTTGTGAGAAATGTTTATTCAAGTCTTTCATCTATTTTTTAATTGGATTGTTTTCTTGCTATCAAGTTGAGTTCCTTATATATTTTAGACATTAACCCTTTCTCAGATACATGGCTTGCAAATATTTTCTCCCATTATGTAGGTTGGTCTCTTCCCTCTGTTGATTGTTTCCTTTGCTGTGCAAAGCTTTGTAGTGTGATGCAATCTTATTTGTCTATTTTTGCCTTTATTGCTTGCACTTTGGGATTATATCCAAAAGAATTATTGCCCAGTCCACTGTCCTGAAGCTTTCCCCCTGTTTTCCTCGTTTTAGAGTTTTACATCTTAGGGTTGAGTCTTTAATGTATTTTGATTTTTATATATGATATGAGATAAGAGTCTAACTTTATTCTTCTGCATATGGAGATATGGTTTTCCCAGCACCATTTCTTGAAGAGACTGTCATTTCCCCATTGTGTATTCTTGGTATTCTTGTTGGAGATTCTTTGGCTGTGTTGGTATGAGTTTATTTCTGGGCTCTCTATGTGTCTGTTTTTATGACAGTACCATGCTATTTTTACTACTATAGTTTTGTAATATTTTGAAATCAGGTAGTGTAATGCCTCCAACTTCATTCTTTTGCTCAAGATTGTTTGTCTATTTGAAGTCCTTTGTGACTTCATATGAATTCTAGGATTGATTTTTCTATCTCTGTAAAAAATGCAATTGGAATTTTGTTAGAGATTGCATTGAATCTGTAGATCACTTTGACTCCTTTGGACATGTTAGCCTTATTAACTCTTCTAATCCATGAACATGTGCTCTCTTTCCATTTATTTATACCTCTTCCATTTCTTTCATCAGTGCTTTATATTTTTTAGTGTAGGGATCTTTTTACCACTGTGGTTAAATTTATTCCTAAGCATCAGTAGATGTAATCATGTACCATCTTTTCCCCTCTATCTTAAAGGACATGAACGAGACAGATTAAGAAGAATGCATTATTTGTCAGTAGCAGCATTTTATTATCCACACTAGCTTTTAACAGAGCTAAAATCAGGTAGTCATACATTTGTAGTAGAAGTGACTAAAATCCAACTATTTTAAAAGTATATTTTTTCTTGCTGTCATATCTGTATGTTAACTTTACCTCCTGAAAATGAAAAAAAAAATCTATTTTAGTATAAAATGAAATAAATATACTTACATTCTACTCTCTTCTATGAAGTATTCTGCTCATTGACCATCTATAGTTTATCAAAAAACTCTGACATTAACAGGATAAATAAGATAGATTGAATTGCCTGGATATCTACTTAACATTGTACTAAAAACTTGTGGACATATATACAGAGAAAAAGAAGTTATAAGTTTTGACTCATATTCTCTGCCTGTCTTAAAGAGGAGAAGGACCATATACCAATATATTCTGACTTTAATCACATGGGCAAACATACCCTGAGTTTTACAATTTTTTAATGAACCAAGGTTGTAATAAAAGAACTCAAGTGCACAGTTTCAGGGATCTGTTGAGGTGGATTTTCCTGCTCATCACTTGAATAAATTTAGAACCAGAAATAAAAAAATCATGAAAAACTACTTCCAGTTGTATTTGTGTATTTTTTAATAGAGTTGAGGCCATGGAAGATCTCCCTTAAGATTTGCTGGCTTCCTGTTTTTGTCCTGCTTGTATCATTACACCCTTAACCTGCCCCATTTTTCAATTTATGGCTTCCAATAGCATTTTAAAGGTGTCTTTTGCTGGCCCGTATGGAGGACGTTGATTCTGTTGTTCCAATAACAGTATGAAATATAGTTTGTGGTTGCTTTTTGGGCTAAAAGAAACTCATTACAATTTCCTGTCCCTTTGTGTGTCGCCAAAAATGTTATTGTTGTTTTCAGGTCTGGAGATGTCTTTTGAATCTGTGCTACTTTTTAGACTTTTACATCAGCACATTTTTGTAAATGCAGCAAAATTTGTTGTAACAATTAAACTGCAATTAATCAGCAATCTTCATTATTACCAAAGGCAAGTAGGAAAACAAACCGATCAAACGTTTTAGAGGAAGCAATTCTTAACAAATTTCTAAGGAGAGTCCATGTGTGCAGTTCTTTTTATGTACTACGCAACATAAAGGGCTAGAACTCTTCACTCTTCTACAAGTTAAGATTGTAAAAGAATAAATCACAAATCGAAAAGGAAAAGAAAATGGAAAATATTTAACAAAATATTCTAGTTCTCTAAAGCCTTGCTACTCAAAATGTGGTCTGTTTCACATCAGCTGGATGTCCAAAATCAGAACCTTAAGCATTACTCCAGACTTATTAGTAAAAATCTGCATCTTAATGATCTCAGGTGATTTGTGTGCACAGTCAAGTCTCAGAAGCATGTAGTTTCTATTCAGTCAACAGAGTAATTCCAAACTTATCTCAGATGATCTTCTTATAAAGCATTGAAGTTTACATAGGCAAACTGCTTTGTAAGTACAGCCAGAATTATTTTTCTTTTAATCTGCAACACAAGTAAATTAATCTTAGTAATATGGTCAATTTAGTTTTAAATTGCTATGGAAAGTTTAAAGATAGTTAAGCTTAGAAAAGAATGTACAGAAGTTAAACGTCAAAGGTTACATTTAAAAAACCAAAATACCTACAAACATGCTGTAAAATGTCCATGTGAGTTTAAGTGTGTTAATCTTCAAATTCATGCATTTTTTTATTACTTGAGTTGTTGACGGGATAGTTACTTTTGACTTATATGAGTGTAAAAATGCCACTGGGGAAGGAGACATATGTTTTTCTGTTCTCATAATTCAAACTGGCTGAATGAATTAAGCTCAAACTTATGAATATAATTTACCTTCCAGCTGAGCCTTTCTTATTAAAGTGGCAGCCAGAGTTGAGAGTGACTTGCGTGGCATTTGTGAACACCTGCAATGATAGGTTTTAAAAAGGGACACTTTCTCCCTTTAGCATTCACAGTTGATCATTATTTTTGAAAATTGATCATTGGTATTTGTTCTATTATTTTCAAGCCTATTGATCTGATGGTAGAGAGAGGTTTATCTTCTTGAATGTTTTCATTTTTCAGTTTTTTTCCTCCTTTCCTCTTTACTTTCTTTCTCTCTTTCTGTCTTTCTCTTATTTAATTATTGCTTGCCCCTTATGTGCATGGCTTTGTTTCAGACTACAAAAAGATTTAAAAGAAACAGAAAACGTAACTCTTGTCTTCAAAAATATCACAAGTTCCTAATATTTTCCTGAGTTAAAATGCCCTCTAAACATGCTTTACCAAACTGTTTCTCTTGTAATCATTATGTATTCAGGGCCAATTACTTCTGTTTCTTACTTTGTTCTTTTTGTTTCTCCTTCGTCACCACCCTTGTTTTTTTATAAGTAGATCAACAGTTACTATGGAAACATATCACTGTTCTGGGTGTGGTGACCACCACAATTTATATATGATTCTTAAAATGTGAGTACATGAAACTAAGATCACACGTTACCCTTTTGATATTCATGCTTTGTTTCTAGATATGCTTAGCCTTGACTAAGACGTCTGTCATTCTATAAAACAGCTTTTACTCAGTTCAATACATTTGAAATTTTATTTCAGACATACAAAAAATATTACGTTAATCACAAACATATTTGCATTAAGCAAAAATTCTATTGTTTAATATCTTGCATAGTTAACAAGATATAGTAGACAGACATACTGATATGGTCCTAAAATAGATGAGTTGTATCCAATTCTAAAACAAATTTGCTAATCCCATAAATCCGGAAAAGATTTCAGAAAAGAGATACTCAACCTGTATACATCAATCCTCATCACAATTGACCCTTGAATAACATGGGCTTGAACTGCACAGGTTCATTTATACATGGATTTTTTTTCAATAAAAGATACACCAAGTGTAACTACCTTTCCTGCCTCCCTTTCCACCTTCTCACCTCTTGTGCTTTTGCCACTTTTAAGACAGCAAGATCAACCCCTTCTCTTCCTCTTCCTCCTCAGCCTACTCAACATGAAGATGATGAGGATGAAGACCTTTTTGATGACCTGCTTCCACTTAATGAATAGTAGATACATTTTCTCTTCCTTACAATTTTCTTAATATTTTTTCCTCTGGCATACTTTATTATCAGAATACAGTGTATAACAGAATACACAATTTATGTGTTAATCAGCTTTTTATGTTATTTGTAAGGCTCCTGGTCAACAGTAGGCTATTAGTAGTTAAGTTTTGGGGGAGTCAAAAGTTATACATGGATTTTTTGCTGCACAAGGAAGGATCAGTGCCCCTTACCCAAGGATTCTTCAAGGGTCAACTGTATATTCAAATAAACTTAGGAAATGTGTGTTGGTGTATACTTCATAATTATATCTCTGCCTCAATAAAAGAATTTGAATTTATTCTCTGTACTCTACTAACAAATATTAGAATTGATTAGAGTGGTAATGGGATTAAGGACATGTTACCCAAAATATGGCATCTTGGCATTTGAGAAAACAGCAGAAGCAGGAAGCCCAGTCTCACCTTCTTACTCTTCTCACCTGAAGCATATCATAAAACCTAAGAAGATCACTCTCTTTCTCCTGCCCTTCTTTTTTGAAGCAGATCATGAGACCTTCATTTGAGAGGTGCCCTTCCTAAACCCAGAGGAAAGGAACATATTTATCTTTGAAGGCACAGGGGCACAGATAAGAATCAGAACAAGCAGGGCTTGCTAAATTCCCCCCAGTTTATTATTATTAGATTATACCCACTTTATCCAATCATACTTCTCCATGACTATCCATCTCTTCATCAGACCTAAGCATAAAAATATACTAGGTTACCTGTTTTGCTTTTTTTTTTTTTTTTAATCTTTGTTTCCTTATGAAGGCTACAGTGTCACATAAAGCTTACATTAAATAAATGTGTATGCTTTTCTCTTATTAATCTCTCTTTTGTTATTGGTCCCACAGCCATGAATCTAGCAATGAGTGAGGAATTAAATATTTCCTTCCCTATGGCTAGCATAGCAACTTTGTTAAAATTATAGCATGATGATGCATCATATAACCAAAAGTGATACCAAGGTGCCACATTTTCCTTTTCTAAAGGATGCTTTAAAAAGCACAGTGTAAGGAATGAACACAAATGGAAACATAGGCAATGGTAGAAGCGTTTGTTTGGCTCCAGTCTATTCACTACAAGGTCCCCTAGATTTCTGAACTGCTCTATGCTGCTCAATTTTCCTCTTGGGTTTTAGATTTCTGTTCTCTTTTCATGATCTCTTATTGTTTACATGACTGTCTTTCTTCTATTGGACACTAGCTCCTTAAGGGAAAATAGTGAACAGAACTCAACTCTCCCCACCATATTTAGTGCCTGGTATATTGTAAGTGGACGACTTGTTGGGTGAAATATATGAGGGATCAAATTCTTATTTGTCCTGCAAGAAATAACCAATGTTGGAAAAATTTAGGTATAGGTATATACCTTGGACTCTGAAATTATGAAATGATTATATTCTCTGATTATGCCTGTGACCTGAGTTGTGGACAGAAGATATTTCTCCCTCTTATGAGTTCTTTTCTCACACATTTATAGAAATTAAGCCAGAAGAAGCAGCTACACAATGCAGCTACCCACTTTATTGACAGAGATCCAGGGATACTAGGGAAGCTGTGGCTATTGTAATATGTTTTTCCCACCCCCGCCCCAGCTAGCTTCTACATGGAATGACCACTGCTGCTACATACATTATGCATACAACATACATAAATTACTATTGCAATCACAATTACTAACTACTGTGAGCATTTACCATTTATAAATACCAAGCCTTGTGCCTGGCACCTTACATATAGTGTCTTGTGTATTTTTTCCATCAGCCCTAAAAAAGAAATTAGTTATCCCCATTTTACACTTGAGAAGACCAAAGCTAAGAGGGGCTAAGCACAGGTCAGTTAAAAAGCATTCCAAGGCTGGGTGTGGTGGCTCGTGCCTGTAATCCCAGCACTTTGGCAAATCGAGATAAGAGGATCCCTTGAGCTCAGAAGTTTCAGATCAGTGTGGGCAACATCATGAGACCTCATCTCTACAAAAATTTTAAAAATTAGCCTGCATGCTGGCACACACCTGCAGTCCTAGCTACTCAGGTGGCTGAGGTGGGAGGATTGCTAAACCCAACAGATGAAGGCGCGGTGAGCCATGATCATGCCTGTATTCCAGCCTGGGCAACAGAGTGAGACCCTGTCTCAAAAAATAAAAATTAAAATAAAAGTGAAAAAAGGATTTCAAGGCAGTTGCCCTGAATCATGCACCCAGTTGATGGGAGTGACCTCCCCTCTGGATGATTCTACAGTCAACAGAGTGCTAATACAGTTGAGAGCATAGAGTAGGAACTCAACATGTTTTGATTGGCAGTTGTATGTTAGCTCTGGGAGAATGCATGGCTAGGGATCTATAAAACAATGAAGAATGGCCCTCAAATGTAAGTTTTATTATTATTATTTAATCTTTAAGTTGCTTTTTAAAGTCAAGTCCTTCTAATTTTATTTTTTTACCTTGAGATCAGCCTTCACTAATAACTTTTAATTATTAGAGTTGTGCAAGCTTTGGAGGGACTTTCAACAATCTAAGTAAAATCAAAGTAACATATGAATGTAGCTATACATATAAATATCTATATGTATTTTTCCTGATGAATTCAACCACCCTGAGAAAAGTGTTATATGATTCAAATATGGTATATAAAAATGGTGATTCCAATGACTGTTCTTTTTTGAAAGTATTAAGTCTTTATCTGTTAGCATGGCTTTTTTACTCTTCTTTTACAAGATAGATTTGAGTTTGTAAATTTTAGTCTTTGCAACATTATCTACTCCCGAGCACAGAGGAAGTGAGAAACTCCAAAATGTGTGCCACTGTTATGTGAGCCAAAGGCTGGTCAGTTCCTTGTGGTGACAAGAGCAGCTAACGTGACTGTTGCCCTCCCTTGTGAATCAGCCTCAGGAGATGAGGCAGCATGAATGGAGAGCTCTGGACTCCCAGTTGGGGACAGGTCCCAAGCACGAATGTCATCCCTAATTCCTAGGAGATTCTCGCCTGGTGCTGTAGAAAGCCCCTTTGCAGGTTCTGTCCTTGAATAGAGAAGCACCTACATCCAAAACAGGATTTTGTTGACATTTTCTTTGAACGAAAGTATCAAGCAACATGCAATTATTCATTAAAACATACACATTTGAGTAACCCATTTTACCTAGGAGTTGCTTAATTGTAGACTTCTAGATTAATTTTAATGTAAATAAGTTCACAGTAGAGCAAAAAGGATGCTAAAACTAGTTCAGAATTAAAAACTGAAAGAAAATTGGAATAATTTACAAGTAATTTGTAAAATTTTTATGTTTAAGAGAAACATCATGTCAGTTTCAAATATATGTATTTGTTCATTTGCTCAAAGTTTGTGACTTGGTTAATATCCATATCCATGATTTGCGACTAGTTTTAAAAAATATGCGTAATTAAAATAATGAGTGACTTTTGTAAGGTTACAGTCAAATATTTTTATTCTCTTCTCCCTTTTTGATATCTATCACTGATTCTTTATCATGTTTGCTAGTATTAGCTACTAGCTGTGTAACTTGCATATTTATATTATGCATAAGTTATCTAATTCTCTAGAATCCTATATCTATGAATTTTCTGAGTTAATACCCAAGTAACACCCCAAACATACTCAAGTAGTTTTCATTGATAAGAAATGAAGACTATGTTTTTCCATCTGAAACTGTTATCAAACACAGGGTGGTATGCCATCTTATCATTTCTGGTGAGGTGGATCTAGAAAGAGGGAGAGGGAAAGCCTTCTGCTTCCTCTCACCTCCTCCTTTAACATTCATTTCTTCTACAAGCCTGGTCAGTGCCAGAAAGTTCTTTGTCCCCAGATATGAGCCATATGCCTTTTAATTCCCTATAATTGCTTTGTTGTCTGGGTCCAGAAACTTTTCTTGGGTTCCAGTGTCCCTTTCCTTAAAAATGAGAATTATTTTGAGATGGCTTAATTACCATGACCTCCTTAATAAAACAAAGTTGACATTAATAGAGAGTAAAATGGTACTAAGAACAGGCATGATGTTAAGGGAGGCTACCTGAGGGTGGAAAAGTGACTGGGCATAGAGACTGATTCTGATAATTCTTTATCATATGTCAGTCAATGCTTTCTATTTAGAATATTGATACCATACATAGCATAGGGTTTGACTGTTGTTGAAGCATATTGAGGAGAATCTCTTTATATCTGATAATTGTCTTGGAAGTAATTTTATAGAAATATTCTGATATGGAACTGATGTCATAGGTATATATGTCAAACTGCCTAGAATAGTAATATGGATTCAGCAACTAGGAACACTATAGACCCAGGAGGATACGGTAGTTTGTATAGGCCTCCATTTGGGGGGTATTGTGAGCATGTTGTCAAAACCAGATGTGGTTCTGAATTACCTGATCAGTTCAGTCTAAAGAAGAGTTAAGTAGGTACCTGCCTCTTATTACCATCACACCCCAAGCCCCACCCCAATTTGGGGAATTCTATGTCTTGAGACTACCATAAAATTATTATTTAGTATGTTTACATGTAAAGATTCTTGAGACTCAAAATTCCTAGTCTAGCAATAAAATAATTTTATTCTTTGTCAAAAACTTTGCAGTATTGTTACAGCTCAGGTTCCTCCAACCTTTGGGTGAAAAAGGTTTACAACGAATGAATATCTGGAATACTATGGTTGAAAGCAAGATTGGATGGAGAAAGATCTCACATTGTGAAGCAGACCTGGCAAAGCCGTGGCCAACCCAGCAGGTGTCTCTAGAGAGAATATTGCTGATGAGTCAGGATGACTGGGCTTTTGTGCAGGCTGCCTCAGACAGGGTGAGAGTGCAAACAAGGTGGCTCCCTGCAACTAAAGCAGATCCCAAAGGAGCCCCATGTTAGAGGCTGCCTCCTGACAGCACTCCCTGCAGCTGCACGGGGGATGAGGGCAGCACATCTCCAGGTCTACCACATATCTTTTCATTTTTTTGATGACTTAGTCACCTACCTGATCGTTCTCCACATGGATGAATATTAACTTTTTGGATTTCTTTATCATTTTAATATATTTGCTTATTTCCCAAAAGTGTTAGTGCTTGTAACTTCTACCACAGAAGTCTTACAGAAAGATTAAGATTGGGGGCTTAGTTCCAATTATCCGCCTCTACCTTTTTGACCAGCTGTTTAGCCCAGGGTACATGTATTAACCTCCCTAAACTTCAGCCTCCTCGTTTGTGAGTTGTTGGATGATTAAATGAGGAATATATAAAAATCCATTGGCTCAGCATCTGGTATATTGTATGTACCCAATAAGTGTTATTATTAAAGAGTGAGAAATTTTCTAAATGCACTGGTCAATATTAGAAGAAGAAACTAACTCCCAAATGTATCTGCCTATTAGGCATCACGGCAGCAGAACAAAAACTATGTTAAAATAATTAAATAAATGCAAGGCAAGGGGTGAGAGAAAACACCATCTGGCAGCTCTCAGTGAGTCATTTAGGAGTGAGTTGGAAGATAATGAAGGCCATTGCATTCTGGTCATGGATGGGTCCTTCTGCTTGGCTGGTGTTATAGCCTTTCTCTGAATAAAAATAGCCCATGCATCCTTTACTGCAGCTCAGTAAACATAGATTATGTGAATAAAAATAAAAGAATGCACAACAAAATCTTTGGGGAGAATGGACACAGTTTATTTTGTTTCTTAGTGTACCCGTGAATTTCAGCACAATCAACAGTTTAATCTGAACAGCAAGGAATTTGTTTTTTGGCTGTTTGAAGTAAGTTTTATACTGTTTTTCTAGCAGAACTGACCATATGAAATACTCGTCAGAGCCAGGAAAACAATCTTCAGATTTAAAGCTGTATGGTGGCTGGAGTGCAGTACTGCATATAGAATCATAAAAACTCTGATTTGGGTTTGGTCACTTACTCCCTGGGAGGACATTGGGTATTCCCCAAGCCTTAGTTTCTCTTCAACAAAATGATTATGGTAATAAATCTTGTAATACCTAAATGAGATCAGATGTAAAAGGAGTATAATCTTCCTTTTTAAATACTTTGTAAATATTATTTTTTTATGATTAAAGGTAAAATACTGCTTTTGAAGGACAGTTTCATCTTGTGATTTTAAGATTAAACTTAAAAAAAAAAAAAAAAAAAAAAAAACTAAACTGACTACCAGTTCCTAGCCATGCAAAGTTTACCTAAATTGTGGGAATTTATTTGGGGAAATAAATTTTGGTGCCTTGGCTTTCTTATCTGTCAAATTGAGATGATAATAATATATGACCTCACAGAGTTTTTGCTGAGATGCGGTGAGACGGTCTGGGTCCAACACTCGAATACAGTTCCTTCCATGGGGTGATGATTTGGCTGCTATTGTTATATTTTAATACAAGGGTAAATAGGAGTCTTTCTTTTGTGTTTTGCACTCTTGGCGATTCTGGAATAGTTTACTAATATTTTTATTTTAATCCCATAGTTATACAGTGATACCTTCTAACACACAGCTGGCATTTTGGAGAGATTTGACAAAAAATAAAAGATGGGGACAAACCCTTGAAAAGGGAATAGAAGAAAAGTAGTTCTAGGTTTTGTTTTGTCTTGTTTTAAAGATATTTCTATTGCTAAATTATTTTATTTTAAAAGCATGTATTAAAGAGGTATTAGTAAACTATAAAAGAAAATGCACAGGTGTGGGGGTTTTCAGCCTGAGCTCATAGTCTCCCCCTGTCACAAATAACTGTCTATGGACATTGAACAAATCATTTAATATCATTGGCTTCAAAAGAGATGGATAAACAAGATTCGTGCTTCTCAAGCTTGACCACATATTAAAATAACCAGGACTACTTTTGTAAAACAGTATATCTCTCTCCACCAGGTCCACCTCAGAGCAATTGAATTATAATTTCTCTGGTGAAGAACCAGTGTGCAAGCTTGTCAGATGTTTAAGATACACAGTGAGGGTTATGGACCACCTGACTGGGTGATCATTAGGGTCTCTTCCAGCTCTGAAATCTTGAATATCTGTACATATCTTTTTACTACATAAGAAGTACTTCTTAAAATGAAAACATATGTGGCATATTTAGAAAAGATAAAGGAATTTGATTTAAGCTATTCGCTTCTGGAAATAAGCAAGCGATTTTCTTGAAGTTTATTGTAAACTATCAACCTCTCTTCCCTTGCGAGAGATGTAATGATTATGCTTCAACCTACAGGCTGTATATGAGAATCAGCTATCCCCTTTTCAGTTTATCTCTGTTTTTTTGTTTTTGTTTTTGTTTTTTATGTGAAGAGTTCTGCCATTTTAGTAGCATGGATCTAATAGAGGCAAAATTCTTATGCGATATTTAAAAACCGTACATAAGGCCTCACCCCTACTTATGGACTACAGGAAGTGAGAAAATATTTCCAGAGAGGGATATTTTCATCCACTGATCTTAGCATAAAGCATCAGCCTGAAAAAATGTTTTTTTTAAAATAGAAATATTCAGTGAAAAACATCAATAATTTCCATTTATATCGTTAAAACGATGGAAGGAACATATGGCTACGATTAGAAAAATGAATGTTAGTTATGAGGCTGCATTTGCAAGAGACATTAATTAGAACTGAGAGTACCTCAAGTACTTGACTCGAGAAACAAATTTGTTTAATAAGCTGCATGGTCTACAGATGCCTTTCCCTCTTCTTTCGCCGTGATTCCAAATAAAGCAGTTTTATCGTGCAGAGCTAAGCACACTTGAGGAGTCACGTGATTTTGTCCTTCACTTCATTTATGTTTGAAAGCAATTTGACATGACCCTCATATGGGTAAGGTATCTCTTACAGCAATATACATCCAGGTGAGGGCATAATCATGTTAAATCAGGATCAGATTTTAAACTTTCTATTCAGAGATTTGCCCTTAAAGAGAACTCCATTCATTTGAATACTACAAGCGAGTTGCTGATGTGCTGTCTCAATTCCTAGAGACGCTCTGCTCTGGGGTGTACTTGAGTGGAGGACACTCCACACGCCCTTTCTTGTGCTTGTATCAGCTCCTGCTGCTTCCTTTGATCAGTGGCTGATAAAATCTCCCCTGAGGTTTGTGTAGCTGATGAAAGCCATGTGTCTAGGATAAGGCTTTGGAATTTGATTTTTGGCATTATCATAATGTTAATATCCATTAGTACATTTTAAAACATAAGCACAAGGCCTTAGATGCAGGGAATTCTCTGGTGAATACCAGCTGGGGCAGCTGACATGTGGGTTATGTGGAACCCTCAAAAGCATATACTGTATCACTTTCTTAAGCTAGGAGAGCTGTAATGACTCTCTTGGGACAAATGAACATTTCCTGTCCGATCTCCACTTATTTAATTGCTAGTCTTGAATTTTAGAGTCCTTGCTACCCTAAGTAAACTTATTTTAATAAAAGTAAAAATTTTCAGCTGTTTTTGGCTCTTGGTGAGGAAGACAAAGGTCAAATGGGAATTGAGGAAGAGTTTGATCACTCAGGCAACATTTGTATAGTAAAACAGAAAGGTTGGATATGTAGAGAAGAAGACCAGGGTAAAAGCGAGGTTCTGGAGACAGACTTCCTGGTGTTTAGCTTTACTGATTGCATGCTGTAAATCTCAAGCAAGCTACTAAACTCTCTGTGCCTCAGTTTCCTCATCTATAAAATGGGTTTAATGACTGAATGAATTAATACTTGTGCTTAGCATAGTGCCTGTACATCAGAAGCACTCAATAAATGTTACTGTTCATAAGCAGAGCCCTGTGCTGGTAGTCCCTTTACTCTCAAGTTGCTATCTTTCCTTAGAACCAGGTCAACTTTGTGAGCCTAATTTAAGATTCTTTTACTTTCCTGAGGCTGGTGCCAAATGGTTTGGTGATGCTAGAGGAGTGTGAACTTTAAATGCCAAACTGTCCTTGCTTATAAAGTGTAGAATAATTTAATGCTGCTTATAGGTATGTCGGAGGAAAAAAATAAGGACAACCTTGTAAATATTTTCAGCTCTACTGGGTGCAGCAGAATCAGAAGGTGGAATGTATAATAATTTGGCCTATCAGTCAAAACTTCAAAAACAATATTAACTCCATGATGTGAGACATTTTCTTTTTTCCTTTCTTTTTTTTTTTTCCCCGGAGACGGAGTCTTGCTTTGCTCTGTCGCCTGGGCTGGAGTGCAGTGACGCGGTCTCGGCTCACTGCAAGCTCCGCCTCCTGAGTTCACGCCATTCTCCTGCCTCAGCCTCCCAAGTAGCTGGGACTACGGGTGCCTGCCACCACCATACCTGGCTAATTTTTTTTGTATTTTTAGTAGAGACCGGATTTCACCGTGTTAGCCAGGATGGTCTCGATCTCCTGACCTCGTGATCCACCCGCCTTGGCCTCCTAAAGTGCTGGGATTACAGGCGTGAGACACCGCATCCGGCCGTGAGACATTTTCTTTTTATTTGTTTTATTTTTTATTTTTTATTATTAATATACTTTAAGTTCTAGGGTACATGTGCATAACGTGCAGGTTTGTTACATATGTATACTTGTGCCATGTTGGTGTGCTGCACCCATCAACTCGTCATTTACATCAGGTATAACTCCCAATGCAATCCCTCCCCCATCCCCCCTCCCCCGTGAGACATTTTCTAGTAGAAAACTCTTTTAGTATTTAGATCTCTGAATCACAATAAGAAATGCTATTGAAGTATAACTGATTCCCAGACTGTGTCAATACAAGTATTAAGTTTCAGCCATATATGAAAACCAAAACAAAAACTCGTTTACTTATTTATTTTGAATATACCCCACCTAGTTCCGTAAAGTATTTAAAACCACTGAAAGGCACATGTTGAATAGATTCAGAAAACAGGAGTTAGATACTTTTATCATCTTGTGGCTTTCAATATCACCACTTAATAGAAGTCAATAATAGTCCTCTTCTACATTACACTTAAACACAGATCTTTGACTGCCACATGTGTTACTCATTAAAATCCAATAGAAACAAAATAAGAAACTGTCTCCTAAGGAAAAGCCACTTGTTAGGGAGTTCAGAATTCAATAGCCATGTTATTTATTATTATAAATGAACTATACATTGATACCACAGTGGTCATGTTATCATAGTTCTTGACACCTCTTAGAAGGCCCTTCTTTGTGACCCCACCCAATCTTCAGTTCCTCTAATGTGTTTGTGGTTACTTTTCTCATAACCTAATTGGGTCCTAAAGTAAGAAATGAATGTATGGTGGTCAGGGAGTTGTTTCCTTTGACACATACTAGGACTTTAGTAAATGGTGGTGGTGGTGGTCAATGTTTCTTTCATACAGAACATAATAAGCTTGAAGAAAATTGAAGGAGCCCAGGGAGCCTGAGGTATAGTGCTACCATTCAACTAACTGCAAGAACTTGGACCAGACACTTGATTCCCTTCAAACTCAGCTCTTAATCTACAAAATGAAGAGAATGAGCTAGTTCTGTATTCTCCTTTCTAAGATGCAATTTTGTTAAGATACTATGCATCAGCATAATTGTAGACCTTTTAGCAGTTACATTATGACCTAAAAAAATTCTTAAAATTGTGTTTAGTTTGTACATATAACACAAAACCAAATATTGAGGTTTTAATATATATAGATACCTGACACAGGTAATCAAAGCTTTTCATTCTTTTGTATCATTTTACTGTCACACTTATTATTATGTGTCCCTTGGCTTCTACCATTTTAATATTCTTGGAGGGAGGTTTATTTATGTATGTATTTACTGCATGAAATGCAGACATTTAATTGAGAAGGAATATATTCTTGTCAGGCAAGTTGCTGACATTAACATGCATTAATTCGAGAAATATTTATTCAGTCATCTAGTAAATAGGAATAAAACAATGAATAACACATGGAGCTTGCCCCAAGAAGCTTATGGTCTAATGGGAGTACTGAAAAGTAAATAGATAATTATAAAACTGTGTGACACAGATGATGACTGGGGAACAAGCAGAGTGCAAGATGAACACAAGTGGAGACCTCATCCAACCACGGAGATCAACACAGATTCCGCAGAAGATGTAGCATCTAAGCAGGTGACAACCGGGGTTAGTTGGAATATAGGATTATTTCAGGCAGGATAAGCAGCTCATGCAAGAGCCTGGAGGTGTGAGAGAACCATGCTTTTCCAGGAACTCACCGTATGTATTGAGCAGGAGAGGAAATAACTCTCCGTATGTATTCAGCAGGAGAGGAAAGAACATAGCAGTAGGAAGAGGTGAGGATTTAGAGGTACACAAGGAGTTTGGGTTTCATCCTGAGGACAATGAAGAGACATTGGAGGGTTTTCATAAGAAGGGTAACATACAATATTAACATTTAAGAACAAACCAAAAATGCAAGAGTGCGACAAATGTTATGGAGTAGAGCAGAGCTGGAGACAAAGTGATCAGTCAGAGCACTGTAACAATTAGCTAGGCTAGAAGGGATAATGGGTTAAATCAAAGTAGAGGCAATAGGGAAAGAGAAAAGAAGACGGATGCAGGAAATATTAAGGAGACAGAATCAATAGGATTTGATGATTGGTTCATTCAAAAATATGTGTTGGAGCTGGGAATGGTGGCTCACGCCTGTAATCCCAGCACTTTGGGAGGCTGAGGAGGGTGGATCACAAGGTCAGGAGTTCAAGACTAGCCTGGTCAATATGGTGAAACCCCCCTCTACTAAAATTACAAAAATTAGCCAGGTGTGGTAGCAGGCGCCTGCAGTCCCAGCTACTCTGGAGGCTGAGGGAGGAGAATCGCTTGAACCCAGGAGGTGTAGGTTGTAGTGGGCCGAGATGGCACCACTGCACTCCAGTCTTGGTGACAGAGGGAGACTCGTCTCAAAAAAAAGTGTTGGATTTCTGTTTCTGGTCATTATGTGGTAGCTGGTGTTGGACATATGCTCCCACTGTAAATAACTATGAGGTCTGGACCAACTATTTAAAACACTATTTGTAGGCACTGGATAGCAGCTCAGTGCTGGGCTACGATCCTTGCACAATGGAAACATATAAGGAAAGCTACAGATTCACACACAGTTTCTCTCATAGAGCATTTTTCAGGCCATAGCGTAGGGAGATAGACTTCAGTAGAGAGCATCAGTTTTGCCAAAGGAAGGATATAGAGATCAAAATATAGGAAATAGCATGTGGCTACTAAGTTGCCTGAGAGTTGGGACAAGAGCATCAAAAATAGGAAGCTGCAGAGAAAAAAAATCCAAATAAACAAAAATCTGAGTGAAAATTCATCTTAGGTATTTGGCTAACTCCTGGACTATGCAAGCACAAGATGAGATTTCAGAAGGTTTGGAAGAGAGTCTTCTGAGAGGCTGAGGGCTGAGAAGACCACCCTGTGCAGGAAAGATGTTGGCGGGCAAGCCCAGCTGGAATGGAGAGACCTCGATGAAACACGTAAGCAATTAATTAGATCCCAGAAAGGCCACACTGTACAAGTAAGTGCTATGTCTTAAGAGTAAAAACTAGAATGGGCCACCCTAACAAAGCCTAAAACCAAGACTTAACAAGATAAGTTAAACTTTTAGTAATTTAACTGCTTGCTGTAATAAAACTCAACCTTCTTCAGAATAAGACAGCATAATGCAGTGCTTCGACAGTATTTGTCTACAATGTTCCCTATTCAAAAAAAGTTATCACACACTTGAAGAAGTCAAAGTATCCAAAAGTATCCGATAATCAAGTGATTAAAACTGTCAATAAAAGCAAACCTAGAGACAGCGCTAACAAGAATTTTGTATTTGTAGAGCATTTCCTATGTGCAGATACTGTCTTAGCTATCAACAAGGCAGAAAAATATTCCTGAAGATATTCTTTCAAGCTTATCTTCTTGAAAGAGAAAACAATGTTTAAGATAAGTAAAGTATGTGGTATATTAGATGGTAGAAAATGTCATGGAGAAAGAGAAAGTATGGAAACAGCATAGGGAATGTTAAGAGGGTGGGATTTTAACAGAGGACCAGAGAAAGAATAAATGTGTGGGGCTAATGAAAGGCAAAACGAAAAGATGACATCCATGGTTTGAGCTTGTGCCTTTATATTGCTTTGAGACAGGCAATTTAAAAGGTGGAGGAGACTTACTTTTTAAAGGATGATATTTAGAAAATATTTACTTTGAGGTGCCTATGAGACTTTAATTGGAATTTCATTATAAGCAATTGGACACATTAATTTGGAGAGAAGACATCTATTCTAGGGATGTTAATTTGGAAGTGATCAACATGTGATAAAACCTATAACAGTACAAGAAGGGAAAAACTCAGAAGTGCTTCAAGATTTAAAATACAGACCTGAGATGTAGAAGGAATAAGTGATAAATAACTGGATAGATGGAATAATGCAATAGAATATGTCATCATAAGAGTCAAGTGTTTTAGCAAGAAGAAGTGGTCAGCAATTCCAAATACTGAGGAATCAAATGAGCACTAAACTCTTTTCTTGGATTAGTAAACAAAAATGTGGTGAAAATTATTCTGATTACAGTATGGGGCAGAATTCAGATTGTACTGAGATGAAGAGAAAGTAAGATGTAGTTCTGTTAAGATATTGACAATGGTACATGTGGCCATAAAGGGCAGTATTTGAAAGAGTTGTCAGGTTATGGGAGTGGAGTGTGTGTGTTTGTGTGTGTGTGTGTGCGCATATCTGTGTGAGTGTATGGGCGTATGTCTTTTGAGATGAAAGACTTAAACACATGAAGTATACTCACATACTTTTTGAAGGACTACTTAACTATGCAATCCAGATTGGAAACTAATGAGAGCATGATAATGCTAGGTTAGGCACATGGTATTTTAATTTCTGGGATGATTCTTCATTGCTACCTGAGGCACCAAGGAAACCGCTTTAGTGCTGTTACACAGTCTCTCAGGTGATATTATTGTCAAATCTTGCACACCAGAAATTCTAGCTTTATCTCAGATTCTTTTTCATTTAATTTGATATAAGTAAATTTTTTCCATCCAAAATATTAAAAGGAAAACAACTTTATGACAGTTTTTGTTAATGAGTTTACTTAACATTGGCTCAAGCAAAGTTTTGGCCCAGCACAATTTATATACATCTCAAATTAAAAGAAACTTTTTAAATTACCACAATTACTATTTTGAGATTGGAATCTAAAATAGTTTTAAATGGATGACACTTTTCTCTGCATAATATTTCTTTGTGTTTATACACATTATTTCTTAAACAAGATGTTTATTATAATCTAGCTTAACCACAGAGCCCACATTATAATAATTAACATCTTTGTTAGTAATTAAACACGGCAAAAGTTTTAAGGAAGAATTCTGTGCAAAGAGTTTTTTCTGTTAATAGATGTATATGAACAAAATGTAATTACTCTTAGAAGCCCATTATCTTCTTCATTCAGGATTAAACTAAGAAATATTCAAGATGACCCTGATTAGATTTTCAGGAATAAAGTGATAAAAATATTAGAATATATTTCAGGACTTGTGCCATATATCCGAAGAAAAAATAAAGGGAAATTTTGAAGTGCATGTTTATGACAATAGAAATGAATTATGACAAAAACTTTATACCCATTGAATGTATTAGAATTTATGAGCTTGTTCTGATGAAAGAAAGACATCAAAATTAATTTTATCAACTACCTTTTGCTTTGAAAAGTGTAAAAAATATATACTTGAAATACATATTTTTCTAAGAATCACTCACTGATATTTGAGACATTCAAATTTTCAGCTAATTTAGGACATTTTCCTGAGTTTTAATGCTTTCTGTAGACTCTTTGTTACTGAAATGTCATCTTGACATCTTTTGTGTTAAAAAACATCGAGTTATCCTAGTGTCTCTTTATTCGTGAATAAATGCAGATCATAAAGAAAGATAAGCTATTTTAACAAGTCATTTTGAAGGATTAATTATTGTTTTATTATACTGCTAATGCTCAAAGTGATCATACGACACTTAAGCTATCTTGGTCCAGATAGATTTGAAAATAACCAAAAGAATTTAGTGGGAATAATGACAGTGTATAGTGTTGCTGGAGGGAGTATATTGAACAGGATAACCTGCTGTGCTCCTCAAACCCAGGAGGAAAAATTATTCTTTACAGGGCATGAAACCAGATACTGATCTGAGTTCAATCTGCAGCTCTGAAAGTCTGGCTACATCTTGAAATACAATTATCATTTAGTAAAGTTCATATTTTAAATGTGAATATGATTTGTTGTTTATTAAAGTCATATTTTCCTTGCAGTAGGCTAAAAGTAGTTTATAGAGATGGGCAATTCATATTTTACACACAGATATTCATTCTGAGGAAACTTACCTAAACTTATGTGGTATAATGTGAGATTTGTGTTTGAGATTAGAAGCTGACTCTGCATTGTTGGAGGAAGGGGGAGAAATATAAATGTCTTTTTCACCCTGTTCCCTAGTAGTTGTCCACCATCTGAAGTGTGGCTGTTTTCCATCTTCAGATGGTCTGGAATAAGGTCAAACAAACCAAGGCTATTCAAAAGAGAGCATTAACCTTGGCCTCCCTCCCTCTCCCTACTTTCTTGTCAAGGTCTAGAATACTACAGAGTTCTTTGTTTCAAACTTTCAGCGCTTTTAGAGAACACTAAATAGCCAAGCACACAGGCATTATGGATGCCTAATATCCACACAAAGATTAACTCAGTTTTGGGAGTAGAGTCACTAAGGCTTTTCATCTGTCATTGGGAAGTGCTTTATACAAAGGCTGTTGGATTAAAAATTTCCCCTGTTGCTGAGAATGGAAACCTAAGTGCTGTCACCTCACATGGCAATTTGCATGAGTCTCTGGATTTTCCTGGATTTTGTGACAACACATTAAAGAATGTTTACAGCTCTTTAATACTCTTTTGTACACATGCACGTTACTAATCCTTTTAAGTGTTGGTGAGTCCTAGAGAATGAGCCTACTAACTAGTCCTACAGTCAGCCATCATCAGTGAAAAAGGAACCAAGAACTCGTTCTTGAGGTTTAAAGCCAAAACTGACATTAAAGATATTTCCTGGCTGGATGCAGTGGCTCATACCTGTAGTCCTAGCACTTTGCGAGGCTGAGGTGGGAGGATCCTTTGAGCCCAGGTGTTCAACACCAGCCTGGGTAATATAGCCAGACCCTATATTTCCCAGCTACTTGGGAGGCTGAGGCAGGAAGATCACTTGGGCTCAGGAGTTTGAGACCAGCCAGGCAACAAAGCAAGACTCTATCTCTACAAATAGTAAAAATAAAAAACGATAGCTTCTGACCTAATTAGTGACCTTGCTTATGATGGATAATTTTATGTGACACTTTGGCTGGCCATGATGCTGATATTCTGTCAAACATTATTCTGAATGTTTCTGTGAAGTTGTTTTGGGATGAGATTAATAGTTAAATTGGTGGAGTAGAACAGATTACCCTTCGTAATGTGGGTGGGTCTCAGCCAGTCAGTTGAAGACTGTAATAGATGAAGACCAAACTTCCTGAGCAAGAAGAAATTCTGCCAGCAGAGTTCCTGTGGGCTCAGACTGCTTCTTTCCCCAGTATCCAGCCTGCTTTCTTACCCTATTCTATTCTACCCTTGCCAAGCCTCCACAATTATGTGAGTCAAATTTTAAAAATAAATCTCTTTCTCTGTTACTCTCCCTCTCTCTCTTTCTCTGCACACACATACATACACACACACACACACACACACACACACAGAGACAAGTATATACAAATACGTATGTATATATACACATCTTGTTGGTTCTGTTTTTCAGAAGAACCCTGACTAATATGCTGCTTAAAAATACAATTAAAATAATGCCTGACTCATGAAAATAACCCTGAATTATTGAATGAGTCAATGAATAAAAATACGTACCAGGAATTTTGTTTGTAAAAAATAGTTTAATAGTAAAATCTTTGGGGACAAAGAGTGGTTTTTAATACCTTTGAACCCAAAATAAATTGAAACTAAGTTAAGGTGCAGTCTTCCTTAGTGAGTTGCAAAACTGGAAAGTTTAAAAATGAACTAGTTCAGGGAAAAAAAAAAAGAAGGTCTGCATTCTAGCCTTAGCATTGCATACCAGTAGCTTTGGAACCCTTGATCTCTCTAGGCCTCCAGTTGTTCAACTATAAAATGACAAAGGTGGGTTAGTTGGTAGGTTATACAATCTCTTAATTCCATAATTCCCTCTAAAGACCTTCCAGTAAGGTCATTCTGATTATATCACTAATCTAGAGGGATTTTACTAACCAGATCCCAATGCAATATTGTAGCACACATCAAGTCCTCATGGTTAAATGGTTAATGGGAAATATAAAAAGTGTAGTCATTGGGTGCAAGAAGGTATTTCTTTTCCAGTAGGCATTGTAGAGGAAAGCTTAGAGATAACAGAAGTTTCTTGAATTTACAGTTGATAAATGAATGTTAAAGTCCCCTTCGCAATGTTGTTTGAGAATGAAGGAATCAAGGCCTCATCACTAAATTGTATCATGAATAAAAGGTCTCTCATTTACATTCATTGCTTTGCCTACGTAGGAACCTGGTTGTTTGCCAACAGCTTAATGTCTTGAGAAAGCTGTAGGTCATTTTGCAGCCCAGCATTTAATAGCGCCATCTCACAAATCTGATTAAATCTTTTTATTTTGTCACTGGTTTGGGAGTACAATACAAGCTCCAAATAATAAAACTTGAATGACCCAAGCAGCAGTTCATGTCTCATCTCCAAACATCTTTCTTTTATAGAAAATTCTGTAAATTTTCTCTTTCATATTCATTGAATGAAGTTATTTTCTAAGCTGAAAATAAAAGATCATTGCAATTGTGAATCTTGTCAAAGAACAAAGGCAAATATGTTCCTATAAAATTTTCAAAAGGATTCTTAATTTGGCAAATTATAACAATCTCCAGAGTTATTCCTCAGTCTGGTGTAGGTTTACTAAATATTTGCATAGTCTCAGAATTAAAAAATAATT
>NW_016807891.1:2924307-2962526 GCF_001698545.2 Rhinopithecus bieti
AAAAAAAAAAAAAAAGAAAATGTGTTTTTATTTTGGATAAGGTATGAGTTACAGAGTGCTTGCTTTTATTGAATAGCATAGGAAACAAATATCAGTATGATCAACAGTAACTGAAATTCAGTTAAGATTATTTTTTCCTAAAATAAAGTTGCTTTTTGTTGAAAATTCAATACTTGATATTAGAAAATATAGACAAAAGAACATTTAAAATGATAAGAATCCCACCACCTCACAACCACTGTGCATAATAAAATACTATATATTCTTTCATATGGGTTTTTATAGATGCCTCTCTTAACTCCCTAGCTCCAAAAAACAAATATACACATAAACCAGATGTCTTCAATACTGACTAGTCTGTGAAGTCAAAATGAGGCCATATTTTCTTTGATGTTAAAATCATGATACTCCCAAGCCCCCACATGCCTATAATTATGAAGCCCTGATTTTTCCTTGCCCATTAGTAGTTTTATTGTTCATTTGTTTTTGGAGATAGGCTCTCGCTCTGTCATCCAGGCTGGAATGTAATGGTGTGATAACAGCTCACTACAGCCTCAACCTCCTAGGCTCAAGAAATCTTCCTGCCTCAGCCTCCTGAGGAGCTGGGACCACAGGTGTACACCACCACACCCAGCTAATTTTTTAAATTTTTTGTAGAAATGGGGTCTCCCTATGGTGCCCAGGCTAGTCTCAAACTCCTGGTCTTGAGCATTTCTCCTCCCTTGACCTCCCAAAGTATTGGGATTATAGGCATGAGCCACTTTGCATGCGCCGCTCCCTCCCACCCCCAATGTTTTCTATGATGCAGGCAAGAATTTCACAGTTTCTAACTCAAGCCAGGGGATTCCTCTGGTATATTTCACCTTGATGCAGAGATTGGACAACCTTTAGCATGCCCTGTTTGCCTCACTGTTTCCACTCTACACAGCAATTCTCTGGAGTACCAGAGAGGAGCAGCCTTCCCCAGGTGTTAAATTCAGTGATTGACACACCTCTCAAACCTGTAAGCCCAGAGTTCAAGCTCTTAGTAGTCAGTTTTCATTGCACACAGGGTCATTTTTTATTTTTCTCAAGGTAGCTTTTTAAAAAAATTCAGGTATACCCAGGTGGCTGGATCAGGCATTATTTTACACTGCTCTCAAAACCCACACTTCTGATGGCCTAGATCTTGACACTAGTGTCAAGGGAAAGTCCAGCAGTCAAGACTTGCTGGATGTGGCTGTGTAGGTTGCTTCCAGGTTCCAGTTGTGTTTTTCCTCCGTTCAGCCTCAGCCAGGATCTCTCCAGTTCATCAGACCTATTCGAATGTTTGAATCTCAAAAGAAATTGAATTTTGATTTTCATCCTATTTCTTCTAGAAATCGTCTTGACGCCTACATGAATTTGTGGATGTAGATAAGTTCCTGGGGGAAGGTTACTATCTGGGTTCATCCATCAAGAGGATCTATAAAACAGGCCCTGCCATGCCCAAACATATATAATTATCATTCTTTCCTCTCAGAATTCAATAAGTACTGGCCTTGCAGTGATCCTTCTACTAGGGAAGATCTACATACAGAATAATGGTTAAATAAGAAACCTCTGGATTCATGTGGCTAACATTTAAAGCTCTGACCTGTCATCTTCTGGTTGATGATCTTGTGAAATTTATTCAGTGGCTCTGTGCTTAATATGTCTTCATCAGTAATATAGGGCACATAATAATCACGCCTTTGTCATATGTACTTCTAAGGATTAAATACATGAATACAGAGTTAACAGAGTTCCTGGCACAAAGTTTGTGCTCAATTAACATCAGCCTTTATTACTTTAGTGGTTCTAAATGTGGTTCCTTCCAGAACAATGAAAGGAGAAATGTCATCATCATCACTAATGGTAAAAATTACTACTGAATTATTTTTTTGTTTTTATGAGATGGAGTCTTGCTTTGTTGCCCAGGCTGGAGTGTAGTGGCGCTATCTTAGCTCACTGCAACCTCTGCCTCCTGGGTTCAAACAATTATCCTGCCTCACCTCCTGAGTAGCTGGGATTACAGGCGTGTGCCACCAGGCCCAGCTAATTTTTTTTTTTTTTTTTTTTTTTTTTTTTTTTGTAGAGACAGGGTTTCACCATGTTGGCCAGGCTGGTCTTGAACTCCTGACCTCAAGTGATCTGCCCACCTTGGCTTCCCAAAGTGGTGGGATTACAGGCATGAGCCACCACGCCTGGCCTGCTACTGAATTTTAAATATCACTTCTCTATTACATAAAAAAGTCTAATTCATTGGTACCCCACCTTGTATTACCTAAATCTATAGAGATATGATTTTTTTTGAATCCATATTGTTTTGTAACTGCTCTCCACAGCAATACATTGTGAAACTCTTCCCCTTGTCAACAGCTATACTTCCAGTGTGTTTAAATTTTTATTATCCTATTTAAAGAGAACTATATATTTACCAATCACTTCGTATTTTCATGTTTTCAATGTTATCAGTGATGGAGAAAGAAGATCTCATAGCTACATGGTCATATGCCTCCTTAATTATTTCCTTGGGACAAATATCGCAAAAGGAATTTCAAAGCTTTTAAAATATGCTGCTAAATTGCCCCAGAAACATTTACCTGTTTATATCAGTCAGCATCTCTGTATCCTCACCAACATTTTAAAAAATGATTAATAGTTTGGTATACAAAAATGCATGTTCCTTTCATGACTATCCTTTTAAAATTAGTGAAGCTGAATGATTTTTATATGGAAGGTTTTGAATTTGTGTGTGTGTGTGTGTGTGTGTGTGTGTGTGTGTGTGTGTGTATGAGTTAACATTCTTAGCCTTTTTTTTTTTTTGAGATGGAGTCTCACTCTGTCACCCAGTCTGGAGTACACTGGTGATGATCTCCCATCACTGCAACCTCCGCCTCCCAGGTTCAAGTGACTCTCCTGCCTCAGCCTCCTGAGTAGCTGGGACTACAGGCGCCTGCCACCACGCCCGGCTAATTTTGTATTTTTAGTAGACATGGGGTTTCACCATGTTGGTCAGGCTGGTCTCGAACTCCTGACCTCGTGATCTGCCCACCTCAGCCTCCCAAAGTGCTAGAATTACAGGTGTCAGTCACTGCGCCTGGCCTTTTTGGTTGTTTTTAAAGAACTTTTGTATATGTAAAATAATCACAAATTTCCTTACTGCTCTCCAGAAAGAAAGGAAATTTTGTTTATTATTTTTCTGTAAATAGTCCAGTTTTCCTCATGAGCCCCCATCTGGAGAAGGCAGCTGGTAGATGTAGCGGTGAGGAAGGACTTAAACTTATCAATGAAAGTATCTTAGATAGTTTTAGTTTTAACGACTTTTGTTCCCCAGATAACTCAATCTCAAGTAAATGCTCAGGCTGAAGATATACTTTCCTTCTCCCTGATCCTTCAAGTGATATCCGATTATATTTTTGTGTTAGTGGTGAGTACTTAAGTGATTCCATGTAGTGGGAGGGGAGTATGTGGATAAAGGGCACAAAGGTGTCTGTGTAATCATCTGCCAGGTTTATTGCCTATCTGACTCTTTGATACTCTTAGAAGCTTCTACAGAAGCTGTAGCTGGTCTCTTGTCTTGTTCAGAGCCTGGAGCCCCCTTGCCTGCCTCAGTTGCATCTCATTTGGAGCCCTGTCACTGTCCATTTAGCTCTGGCTTAATCCCTCCACTCTTCAGGCTTGGAAACTTCTCAGCCTCAAACAAGAGTCAAGGGAAAGCCCTTAACTCAGGGCTGTTTCTCTTTCTGACCACTTCAGGTGGCCACTTTTACTCTTTCATCTCTGTTTCAGAGTTTCAAATTAAGGGTGAGGCACAAGCCTCTTCTGTTGTGGCTTTTCTCTCTACCTTTCTAAAACCCCACTCCTATCTGTGATTTTGGTTCAGGAGTGAAGAGCTAAGATACTTTTACCTGATTCCTTACTTCCCCACTTTTCCCTTTTCCACACTCTACTGGAATAGAATTGGCAGATTTTCTTCTTTCTCTTCTGGTCGGATTTGATCTCCTTTATGTCATATTCTGTTCGTAGGGACAGTAAGTGTCAAGGCATGAAAGAAACCTCCTGAACTGAATTGACTAGTCTTGGCAAGGTAGAGTGGGTGCCTCAGGGCAACTACGAACCAGAGATTACACAGGGCAAAGATGTATTGTGTCGATGTTCCCCAGACATTGTTTGTTTTATAAATATATAAGTACATATAGATTCAAATGTTCAAATTAGACAGAAGCGATATCTGTTATGTATGTTGCAAATGTTTATGTCCTTGTTTTTCCTTTTTAAAAAAAAATTTATGATGTTCCTTGATGTAGACAAGTTTTACATTTTCACGTTGTCAAATCTACCGATTACAAACTTTATGGTTTCTAAATTTTGTAAATCTTCAAGAGTCCTTTCCCTCAAGAAAAAATTATATTTACATCAATTTTCTCCAGATATTTTTATGGCTTTTCAAAATTTTACCTGGAGGCATTTGGTAGCTACATATACATATGTGTGTGTTTTTACATATACATACATATATACATATATTTCATAACCAGCCCTTGAGCTCAACATATTTTGTTGAATAATCCATTTTCCTCACTGATTTGAAGGGTTACTTTACCATATATTAAATTCTTATTTGCTTGTCTTTTTTCTGACCTTTGTTTCATGTTCCATTGATATATCTGTTTATTCCTTTACTAGTTCAAAAATATATTTTCAAAACCTAGCTTCGAAATATTTTAATGTCTGTTCAAGCTATTTCCCCCACTGCTTTTATTTGTCAGCATTTTTTGGATCTTCTCATGAATTTTCCTCAGATGATTTCCAATGGGCATTTTCTTCATAGTATGTTAAAATTTCAAGAGAAACTTTTAAAATAACAAAATACAAATCTATTTTTCTTCGTAGAATTTGTTTACATTCATTAATTTGGAGAATGGAAAGAATTACCTCTATCTCCATCTTCCTTATCATTCAGTTCTGTTAGAAACAAAATGCCATTTAAAATTGCAAAGTAGAATGAAATGTCAAGGCTTAATGGAAATGTCCAAGCACTTATCCCAGGTAAAAACAGCTAGAAAAATATCTGTGACTTCAACATTTGAGAATCAAAACCAAAAGAAGGTTGGGGGTTTTGCCTCATCCAGATAATAACATTTTATTTGTACTGTATGAATTTTAGCATTTCTTTTCTCCGGGTTTCAGAGTTTTGTGGGTTTTCTTTTTTTTTTTTTTTTTTTTTTTTTGTTATGATTAAGTTCCAAGACTTTAATGTGACTTTTTCAGTCATTTTAATGATGGAAAAAATATAGGAAGTTGGCTATGAAATTTATCTTTATTTCTCCTTTTCCTTTATCTCTTTGTTTTGATTATATCAAAATTTCATTATTGTCCTCAAAATTACTGGGTTTTTTCCCCCAATCAATACTTATTCTTTTAGGCCTAGATTTATAAAAATAATCCCAAACTAATCAATGGATTCATTTTCTCCTGTAATTATGTATGCATGTATGTATGTATTACGTATTCCCTTTGAACTCAATCTTTTCTCTTAGGAACTATCTGTGGTATGTGACTTCAAAAGAAGACTGAATATTTATAGTTATTGGAGGGACTTGGGGGCCATGGATTTTGCAGAGTCTCCTCTAGTGATCTTCCGCACCACGAAGAGTCAAAGTCATTGCATTGGCTACTTTTGTCACTCTCACTCTTCATGTCCTCCAAATATACAAGGGAGATAGTGCAAGGACCAATGATTTTGGTGGTGTATTGTAAAATCCTCTCTAAGAACCAGAGAAGTTTATAATCTTTCAACTTTGAGGTTACAAACAGAGTAAACGATCCAGTTGCTTGATGTATAGGCCCATTTCCTGCTGTCAATGATCCTCCTTGCTTAATTTTGGAACATAAAGGAGCACATCAAACTGAGCTAGAAGGGAGAAAAGATGATGAATGCCAAAGAATATCTTCACCTAAAGAGAATCAAAATTAGCTATGCCAACTAGAGATGCCATCAGTTACAGGCAAGTAATTCATGTTATCCTCACCTATAAGGATTTTTGTGATATTTTCATCTAAAAGGTTTTTTAAACTAATCCTTATTGAGTTTTACCAAAAAAGACTATAATAAAGAAAACATAATATATTTTCATATAACTAGTTATGTTCTGTAATTTTAGCACCTTATTTTTAGTTAAAAAACTGTGTTATAAACGTTAACTCCTGGCAATAAATTAGCAAAAACTGAGATTATTTGGTAGTATAACTACTCACATTTAGCACAGATGTTCAGCAAAAAATTTAGGAACTATTTTGGAAGCTCTCATTAGCTGAGGTAAATTAGCAGAATATTTATGGGTAATACTAAACTGTTCAGATTCATATTTTTTTCTTGATCGTTTTATAGAAGTCTCATAAATATCAACAGCTGGCTTAATTGTCCTTTAGAAAGTTCTTGTATATATCAGTAAGATTGAAGCCCAATATTTAAAGGTTCTCAATATCAGAGCAGTTGAATATTTAGAATATTTAGTGGCCTGGCCAGAGGTCACTCAAGCAAGCTCAATCCAGCTCCAACTCCGTCCCCCAACCCCCACACATGGGCCTCCTCTCATCTCAAAGATCTTGTGTTTTCCTAAAGTAGTTCATGGAATTGGTATAGTCCTAAGTTGTTTTTCCCAAGGGATCTAATTTGCTATGGGTTATCTATCTCCTAATCCAAAAAGCCTCTAGGAGCCTAACTGATATTCAGAATATAAGGGATATACAGACTGAATATGTGAGAAGGGAATTGGAAGGCATTATTATGTTTGCCATGGATTTTTCTAATCCAAATCAGTACCCTATATGCATGCCTTCTTCCTCATCTGACCTGGTTCATTCAGAAGCCCAAAAGATTCAATACAGGCCAGCACTAGATACTAAATTAACAAAACATTCAAACTACCTTTAGAATTTGTAAACATTGAGTACAGTCTGAGAACTCAAAAGTCAACTGTATTGCTCAATGACTATCACTGTATTGCTCAATGAATACAGTCAACTGTATTACTAAATGATGTCTTTGGTAATCATCTTCCAGAGAAGTAAACTGTAAATAGTCTAACTCCTGATATTCAGATGACCAGATAAGAGGTTTTACATTTTAGGAAGGAGTGATAACTACCAATGGGAGTGTATATTTTGACTGTCAAGATCTTAAATGCCAATCTCAATTTGAACTGTCCTATAAGCAAGTGGTATGAGACAGACAAAGCTTAAGATCAAGCACTATGAAAATGATATTAAGGCTGATTAAACTTTAGATGTGGTCAATGGGAAAACTTAGAGGCAGACAAACAGGTCCAGGTAATCCTCACAAAATCATCCAGGTGAAGGTGAAGTGGGCCTGAGGTTGGCAGTAATGTTGAAAGAAGAGAGGAATGCAGGGAATATTATGAAAATTAACTATTGGTGGCAACTGATTGCTTATAACAATAATGATGAGAGTGGATTGGAATTATACTGTAGCATTTTGAGAACAGTAAAAATGGCAAAAATTCACTGAAAAATACAGGCTAAGCTGGAAGGCTTCTGACTTTGGGGGATGCTATCATTTGCATGTTTGTCTTCTCCAAAACTCATGTTGAAATTTAATTGCCATTGTAACAATATTAAGAGATGAGACCTTTATTTAATAGTATTAAGAGGTGGGTAGGCCACAAAGACTCCACCCTTATGGATGGGATTCGTGCCATTATAAAAGTATGAGGATGAGCTTAAGTCAGGCATGGTGGCTCATGCCTGTGATCCCAGCTACTTAGGAGACTGACATGGGAGGATCGCTTGAAGCCAGGAGCTCCAGCTTGGGCAACATAGTGAGACCCATCCCTCTTAAAAAAGAACAAGCTCAGTTTCCTCTTGCTCTCTTCTGCCTTTCTGCCTTCTGCCATGGAATTATTCAGCAAGAAGCCCATTGTCCAGGTGCTGACCCCTTGATCTTGGACTTCCAAGCCTCCAGAGATGTGAGCCAATTAATTTCTGTTTTTTTATAAATTACCCAGTTCTAGGTCTTCTATAGCAGCAAAAATAGACAAAGACAGAGGAAAATGATAATTTGAAGCAAATAACTCTGGGAAGGATTCCACAGTAAGATATTGTCAGATATTAAGAGAGTGGGTTCACTTTTGGATTACTTGCCAATGGTACTCTGAGAAATCACATATTAGAAAAAGAGAAGGATGAGTCATTAGTACTTCTGCAAAATCTAATGATACTGTAACCACTGAAACACTGAAAGGAGGCACTGAAATAAGTTGTAGATGCAGCATGAAAGGTAGGAAATTTTGGAAAACAAAGTGCTTACTTGACACTCGTGGCAAGAAAACCCTACCCAACAGCATTTGGGTTAAAGCATTGTGTAGTGTATCAGTCAGAGTCCAGGTGGGAAATATTCAATGTGAACATTTCAATCAGAGGGACTTTAATGCTGGACACTGTTTACACAGGTAATATAAGAGCCAAGGAGAAAAACAGGAGATGGTGAACAAACCCAGAGATTGGCAACAGCAGGAAATCACCATACACCTAGGACTAGAGGGCCACAGAAGATGTGATGTGGTGTGACCAGAGCCCAGAAACTGGTGCTGTGGTCACCAGCACAAGATGCTCCTGGAGACACAGAGAAGGGAAAAATACCCGTCCTTGCTCTGTAGCCTGCCCACCAATCTTCCATCATTGCCTCCCATTGGCTGAGCCTACCTCCATGCTAGAGGGCAAGGGATCCTGGGAAGTGTGGTTTCCTGTAATGCCGGGGAAGAGGAAGGACAGGACTGGAGCAGATCTGTCTGAGCAAAAAGGGGCATATAGTCAGCCTCTTACATGGTACCTAACACAGAGTAACTTAAGGTTTTGATGGCAACTTCCTGAGAAACTTTTGGAAAGTAAATACAAATTAAAAAGTTAATATTTATTTCTCATCTGTAACTGCAATCAGAACAAAATTGCAACTTTCAAATGCTACTGAAAGCAGAGAATGTAATGGCCATCTAAATTAGGGGCACATGAGTTTTCAGCTGCTGGACTAGCCTTAAGTCCACCCTTCCCTCTCCACTCCATTACCTTATTGATATCACTATGTGCTTCTTCTGTAGTTATCATAACTGCTGAGCATCCACAAAAAAACAGTTCTGTCTTTTAAAATAAAACAGATGAAAGTTTTCCATGATGCAAGAGTGGGTTTTTAAAGATAATTGTGTTTCTTCTCTTCTGTAATTAGGACTGGACTTTGTTTTGTATTCTGCAAATGATTTATGATCTCCTAGCTAGAAGAATGAAAAAGACTCATAGTTTTAGGTGTGTTGCCTTTGACCTACTATAGGTCTCTCTGCAAGTAACTGTGCTTACATAGAAATAAAGAACACTTCTGGTATGTGGTTGGGTCAGTATTTGCACCTTGCAGCTTGTCCTCAGAGCCCGTGCTATACCCGTCATTGTGTGCAGTCAACTCTCTCAAGTAGTCTCAGATATGGAGACAGAGAGGACAATTAGCACAGACTTCTCTACAATTAGGAAGAATTTGGTTTGGTGACACCCTTCTGAGGCTCTATTTGGACAAATATGCTTCACTGACTGTCAACTGTAGAGGATGAAGAATTATCTGATGACCAAATGGGAGGCAAGAGAGTAGTGGCCAAGGATGTGGAGTCTGGTCCATTTCACCTGACTTCTTAGGTATTTTACTTGGATTTGGAGTGTTGATTACTTCATGTATAAAATAATATTGTGTAGCCACCTCATAGGGCAGTTTTAAGAATGAAATGAAATAACATATGTAAAGCACTTGTCACATAGTGAGTAGATTTCAATATATAGTTATTACATTATTACTATGATGTTATTATGAATTTGGAACCCAGATTATATACTGTTTTACTATGATAAATCCTAATTTACCACGATATACTCCCCAAATCTGTGTTTTCATGTAGGCATCTAACATTAATAAGTCCTTCCAAAGGCTATAGCTTTAAACTATGGTTTAGTTCTAAATCTTTTGTATTTGTTTAACAGCAAAATAAATGGGAATCAGCTCCCCACTGAAAACTTCTTCAAGATGAACAGAAATATTAAAAAAAAAAAAATCCTTAGAGCGTTCAAGTTCCTTCAATATTCACTATTGTGAATATCGTTACCAAGTAATGTCCTAATAGTGTCTCCCTTTGGTATTCTCTTTGTATGCTAAGGTCCCAGTGCATCTAGGCTATATGATGGCTCCCATACTTGTTCTATGCCTATGTCCCCCGGTCATGTATTGTTCTTCTTTCCCATCTACCTAGAAAATCACACCCTTCCTCAACCTATTAAAATGTTAGTCCATCTTACATGTTTATATTTCACAAGGCCTTTTCTTATCTACTTAAATAAATGTATCTCCCTCTGATCTCTGAGCTTCACAGTGCTTGTTTGTACCTCTCCGACTGCTATCACTTACTACCTTGTATTATGATTGTGAACCTGTCTGAGCCTTCCTTGCTATGGTGAAGATGTAGGAACTGATATTACATCTGGACATTCCTTGTCACAGCTTTCATTGTGCTTTGTGCAGAGTAGTCATTTTAAAATTATGCAGATAATTTAATGTAGAAAAAATTGGGAAGAATAATATTTTCACTTCAGTCCCCTTAGCCTCAGCTCAGCCATATTCTGGTTGGACACTTTGTTCTCTGATTTTACATTAAACATTGTCTAAGTAAATTATGCATTGCAGATATCATCTTTGAAAAATGATATTCAATGAGAAACATACTCCCATTTGTTTTACTGTTAAATAAAGGCAAGAGAGTTTGGAATTAAAACCCAACCTACTACAGCCTTTGGAATGGCTCTTTAATTGACTGTTACATATGTACATGGGGATAAAAACTCTCTTTATTGAATTGAGGAATATACCACCAAACAATGCTTGCTTTCCCAGATACCAAGGAAATAAGCATGCTTTCAGTGAATCAAAATCTTCTGCACTAACTCCTTCCTTCTGCAGGAGGCCCTGTTGTTTGAGAGGAGGTAGAACACCCAAAATTCATTGCTCAGAACACACATACACCCACACACCAAATTTCACTTTTTAAAATATGTCAATTCATAGACATTATAGAAATTGACAAGTTCGACCCAAGGAGAAAAATTATGATTTTCATATGTTTAAGTATGTGTCATGATAAAGATGAATGCGACTAGAAAAGCAAACACATTTTGAATCAACAGGCCATGAATACTCTCTTTTATACATCATTTGGCATTGGAGTTTGCTGGGAGTACACAGTATGTGAGTATGTATTAAATAATGTGGTAAGAACCATCCTGTGGGAGAAAACAGAATGAAATAAAAGCTCCAGCTTTCTAGACTTGTTTCTGCTGAGGGTCTCTGTGACAGTGTGGCAACTGTCCAGGCTTTAAGCACTTGGCCATTGCATTTGGCTTTTAAAAGAGCCCAAGCCATAAATTCTGGTGCAATTAGAGCTGGTGAAAAGAAATATACCCTAGGAGTTATTAATATGTAAATCTAGTAATCTGGGAAATTGAATGATCTCAGATTAGGGTTTCTGAATTTATGCAATCTAATTTTGACCGAAATGACACCACACTTCAACAGTTCTGTATAAATTTGACAGCAAATTGCACAATGTTTCTTTAAAATTAGTACAGAAAAAGAATACTTCAGAAGAGTATAAGGTAACAACACATATAGCTACAATGCATCACACCAATGTTCCATGTAGTCTGAACTCTCATTTCCAAAACAGCCAATGCCATATGGTGTGGTAAATTACAAGATCCAATAGTAAAGGAGTTCATGCCTTTATGAATGGGGCCAAATGGTTCCTTTAGTTTATCTTTGTCAAACTTAGAATGTTTTATCTCAGTTCTGGTACAAATAACCAATTTTTCTTATCTCTGCCAATAGTCTTGCCATTTAGAAGGATAGCACTGATAGCTGGAAATGTTTCTTGAAATTTCTCAACAGCCATGCCTGTAGACACAGCTGGAATCAGTTGTGAAATGGGATACATGGCTAATCAGTTTACAATATGGACGTGAGTTTTCACTACTATTACTCTGTTTACAAATACTTAAAACATTCTCAAGTAACCCAAAATAATCAATTTGTTTTGAAACCAAGTCACATAGCTCTTTTGCCTGACTAAAATAATAAATTGGTATAGTTAGCAGGCTGCATTAATCATTTCATATCCCCCTAGTACTACAAACACCCGGGGCACTCCACATGCATTTTGTCATGCTGAAATGTAGTTGAATCAAATATTGGTTCAGACCCAAATCCATCGAGTCCAATTACCTGTCTGACAGTCATATGAAGGGAAGATTTATGGGTAAGCAGGGCTTTCTCAAAGTTAAGTATTGTGTTTATATATTTCTTTGTTTTACCTGCATACTGTAATCTGTTGTGGATGTGATATATAAATGAATGTAATTGTTTAAATTATATTTAAATTTAAAGTTTATTATATTTGTACCTCTCTATAAAAATATCTCTTGCTTTTAAAAAATCAATCTAGTGAAAGCTCCAAGAGTGTCATCTAATTTGAATATTCAAGGATTTGGTTAGTAAGTTCGTGTGAGTAAGTCTATTTGGAGAAAGAGTATTGATCTTAGAAATAAGAAGACTTGGATATGAATCTTTGCTCTTCTACTGATAAGTTGGCTGAATATGAGCAAGCAATTTAAAATCTGAGCCTCATTTTGTTTTAAAACTTAGTAGTACCTACCATATTTTCATTCATTATTTCATTTATCCAATATTTATTGAGCATGTACTATATGTTAGACACTTTATAACATTCTAGTTGCACAAAGATTGAATAATAACTCAGTTCTACAGTCCAGGGATTCACCCATAAGTAGAAGCAGGTTGTAAAAAAATAATTAGGGCACCATTGTGAGGAGTATCATAACTGAGATATCCGGACCAATATGCCAGGAGATTAAAGAAGAAAGTACATTTATTTATTTGTTTTGAGAGAAGATATCAAAAAATAAGTAATATTTAATTTGGTCCAAAGAACCAAGAAGAGAATGTACAGTATGGAAATATGAAAGGACATGGCTTAGAGAATTATGAAAAACATTGTGTTACTGGTATATTAATAGAATGTGGGAAGTGGAGTGAGAGGGAGTGGACATTCCTTTGCCATAGAAGACTAACAATCATATCCACTGGGTCTCACATCATTTCTGCTTATCTATTCTTTCAAAAAAAGGCCATTGGATTATACAGCTATTTATTTCCTTTAAAAAACATGATCCCCCTTTTTAATATTTTTTTGTGCTTAAATGTTCGATAATATTGCTTTTTACTATAGATTTAACCAAACTTCCAGGTGTGGGACAAGACTCAACAATCTGTTTTCCAGAATCTTCTTGAGAAAGTGTCTTTGTGTAGGGAGTTGTACTGGCCACCCATCATTCTTTTTTAACATGGTGGTCTGAACTGCAAACATACATCTTTTGGCCAATGATTCTACAATTTCACTGCCTAGTCCTCATAATATTCTCAGGTAGATACCTTTAAGCCCCATCCTGTGAACATTAAGGTGGTAAAAAGTTGTTCATAGCTGTGTAACCCCAGAAGGTTCTGTGGAGGACATAAGCTTTGACCTAGATCTTAAAAGACAATTAGAAAATGAGTGGGCATTGCAGGCAGAGGAAATCTTATAAATAAGGTACAGAGTCAAGGAAACTCAGTGCTTGGAGCATGAAGGAGGAGGCAAGAAATATGAAGCCATTGAATGAGAAATAATGATTGCCTGCTTGCAGTTGGGCTTTATTAAATAGATAGTTCAAGGGTAACCAAAGATTTTAGATCATAATAATCTGAATTGTTCTCCAGGAAAATGAATCACAACTCAGAATGTAGAGGGAGATCGAGGATAGGGAATTCAGGTAGCCAATATTTAAAGAGTAAATACATAGTAAAAAAGAAAGTATTGAATTGTGGCTGCAGCATTGAAAACAAACAGAAGGGAACAACTTGGAGATGTATTCTATGTAGAATCAATTGACAAATCAGCTGATGGGGGAGGGAGGGATGGTGTTTAAAAGATTACAAACTTTTGAACTGAAGTAATGCTAGTTCCATGAATAGAAAATATAGGCACAGAAGGAGGAGGAGGAGAATGTTGCTGGGAAAATATAATGAGTTAATTAGCTACACATATGTGACGTAAGTAGCAATAATAGACTACTTATAAAATTAGACATATGGGTCAGAGGAAATAAAGCCTTTGCTAATTGTCTGACATCTGTGTCCACTTTTCTTCTGGTTTTAACTATAAAAGACTAAAGTGAAAGGTGAATTATGATTACAAACCTATCCTTCCAAGTTTACTGGAATTAAGTCTACTATTGTTCTAATCTACTGTACCACACCCTCGTCAATGTGGTCCCTTTTCATACTAATTTATCACCCAGGTCTTTAACCCAGTAGTCTCAATTAGATCCTAAGCAAATAAAGAATCTCCATCTCTCCACTTTACTCCCGTATGACAGCTGGAAAAGGTTATTGGTTCTGAACCCAGATAACTTCTGTGTAAGTCTTTCTCTTTCTAAACTCCTGTAATTAATCATTTCCAGACTGACAATAATTCTACTGTCTTCGTTTCACAGACAAACTCATATGGTTTTGCAACACTTCAGATAAATTATTACTAGGTTAGAAAGGAATGGAGATACCCTTTCAGGCTTCTCCAGTTTTGCTATGTGCTGTCAGGTCAACATTCTCAACACAACTAAACAGGGACAGATGGTGCCCATTCCCTCAGTGACAGTATCATCCAGCAATGTCAAAGGCATTTACATCCTTAAGAGAGAGATGCTTTATGACTAAAAGTTTCCCACCATGTGTACTCCAGAATACAGAAATAAAACTCCAGTAACAATTCATGTGCAATTATATTAAACTTTAACTACATAAATCATTAGAAATAGACTCAGTTACTTTGTTCTATTATCAGTTCTCCAAGGAGTCTTTCTAGAAGGGCATTAGTGTGCTTGACTTGAAGGTGTCTACACTAATGATTATGTAAAATTCAAAGTTGGATACACGTTCTAAAATGAAGGCTGTATATTTTAAACCGCTATAGTAAAATTGAAAAAGGAAGGTGTTATTCAGGAACATGGTCATTAATTTGGATAACATAAATTAAATCTTGTTTATTTAAACAATTTTCTTAACCTTTATTCAATATATTACCAAATTGAATTTTATCTTTTCTGGTTCTGTAAACCTGGACATAAATAACTTATACATTTGATAATTAAAACATTTTAATGATAAATAGACTGTAATTATACAGTCTCATCCTGTCCATTTCCTCCTCTCCTTTTAAGGGCACCTAGTATTCATTTTTAAAACTATAACTTAAAATTCTTAAAGAATCTGTTGATCTGAATTATAGTTTTAATTCTGGTATTCACTATTTATATAATCTTTGCTAACAGTTTTATTTTTCTGAATCTCAGATTCCTCATATACAAAGGACAAAGGTTATTTAGCTAAGATCTCTTCCATCTTTGAAATTCCATTGTATGATTGTTCAGATGAAAATAGTAAATAAGTAATGATATAAAGTCAGGTTTAGAGACATATGAACATTTATTTCCATCACTGAAGTTATATTATTTGTATCTAAAAGTATAAAGTTTTAAAACCTGTAAAGTTTTTTTGTCTTTGCCTTAGTTGAATATGACCATATTCTTATCTTGAAAATACCAGACCTGGGAGTACATCTCCATATCTTCTATACTATTTTTACGTCTGGATATTTCCATCACAGAGGTTATACCCTCTAAAAATCGTCCATTGTATTACAATTATATGTACTATAATACATATGCATTACATGTATTAATTCAGTTACCCTTTGTTTATTGATTTCACTATAATAAGTATGTTTAAAATATTAAGGAGTCATGAGGAAAAAAACAGTGGCTCATGAAACCCACAGACTTCAAGGAAAGTTAGCCAAAGGGAGCTGTTGCTTATTCAATAGCAGATCTATGTTTCACCGTGTTGGAATAGACCACTGCTTTGCTCCATTCCCTCCAAGTCCCTCTGCCATTAAACGTCTATCTTGTGGTCTGACAGCTCGAAAAGTCACACATTGCTTTGCGATGGTATTAGATTGTGGTCACATTATAAAATCTGTCAACACTGTAAGTTTTCCTTGAAGTATTTCTTTACTTGCATCCTATACGTTTTTGGATATTGTGTCCTCATTTACGTGTATCTCGAAGTATTTTCTAATTTTCTGATTTCCTCTTTGACTCACTGATTACTTAGTACTATGTTGTTTAATTTGCACATATTTATATATATCTATAGATGAGCTTTGAGAGAATTCCTATCTTAATAAAATTGAGCTTTTCAATTTATTAAGATGATACATCTCTCCATTTATTTAGGTCTTTGATTTCTTCCATCAATACTTTGTAGTTTTCAACATACAAATCTTACACATATTTTGTAAGATTTATGTAAAAGTATTTCATATTTTGGAGCTATTGTAAATTGTACTTTTAATTTTAATATCAATTGCTCATTGCTAGTATATAAGCTTGTGATTGATTTGGGGCTATTTAACCTGCATCCTACAGCTTTGCAAAACCAACCTAGTCATTATAATAGCTTTTTAATAGATTCTTTGAGGTTTTTTATGTGGACAATCATGTCATCTAAAAAAGGAGACTTTTTTTTTATTTCTTTCAACTCTGGGTGCCTTTTATTGTTACTTTACTATGCTGGCTAAGACGTGTAGTGCGATTTTGAATAGAAATTGTGAAAGTAGAGATCTTTGCTTTGTTCTTGATTTTACAGGGAAACAGTCGTTTGGTATTAAATAGAATGTTATGTATATGTTTCCTTTTAGATATTCTTTATCAGGTTGATGGAGATATCTTCTATTTCTAATTTGCGGAAGGTTTTATTATAAACAGATGGTATATGTTTTAGACTTTTCACTATTGAGATGATCATGTGGTTTTTCTCTTTGATATGTCAATATAGTAAATTGTATTGATTAACTTTTGAGTATTGAACCAGTCCTGCATTTGGGGAACAACCTTTACTTGGTCATGATATATTATTCTTTTTTATATTGTTGAATTAAATTTGGTATTATTTTTACAGATTTCTGTGTCTACATTTATGAGGAATGTTGATCTATACTTTTCTAGTAATGTCTTTTCCAGTTTTCATGTCAGGGTAATGTTAGCTTCACAGAATGAATTTCAATTTTCTGGAAATAATTTGCAAGGAATAGATATTGTCTCTCCCTTGAATTTTTGGTAGAATTTAACAGTGAAGCCATGATAGATAGAACTAGCTTTAGGGTCATTGAAAAGTATGCTTGAGATGCTAGAGAGAGAAGAAAATGGCCTTGCTGCAAATTTCCATAATTTCATGCTTAAGATATTCATGACATGTGAGAGGAATGACCTGAAAGACAAGCTTCTGTTCACATTTTATCTATTTTTAGTCAATGATTTTAGCTTCTAAATTTACTATGGAGAAAAAATGGCATCGTCTTATAATTAAAAAGCAAAGAGGTACCTATCTCCTTCAAAATAAACCCACATCATAATACGACCTTTTTAAGAAAATGTCTTGCTGAAAACCACAGCAATAAAACAAACCACCTGAGGCCTTTTGTAAATCTTACTTCAAGTAATAGCTCTAAGAGAGAAAGATTGATTTGTTATTTTAAAACTCCTCAGAATCAAATATGTTCCTATTGTTCAGGAGGCCATAACAGTCTCTTACTGTCTATTCTCTAAAAATATTATCATACAAAATACTTGTCATAATGTAGATTAGGGAACATAACCATAATTTTATATAGGATAACTTACAACTGAACTGTAACAATAGAAGAAATATTACAATCATACTTGTAAAACACATGCAAATTCATTATTTTGAATAGGAGACAAATAGAGTCTCTTTTGTCTCAGGACAGAATAGAATCTGCAGCATCTTTTTTGCCCAATCCTAAATTGAAATAAATATTTTTTTTCTGACTCTTCTCCAGGTGGTTGGGAATAGATACCACATAATTGAGGCATTGGATGGAGAGGAGCACCCCAAATAATTTCTATGTGGAATAATTCAGTTACTTCTCTCTCAAAATAAACTTACATCACATTGAAGATAAATAGCCCCTTTGCTTCACAGTCCTGAAGCTCCATACTATATGAGGACCTCAGGCTAAGTTTGGGGAATAATACAGTAACTAGAGCAGACAATTGCTAATTTCATAGCGAGACAATCATGCTTCAAACATTTGGGCTAGTGGACTTCTAGGGAAGATGCACATTTATAACTTTGAGGCCAGTGAAGCCCATAGAAAAATATAAAATAGATGAATATATAAATAATAGGAATAATTATAAAATGGATTGAACCATAGGAGAAAAAAATAGAGTTCCTTCCCCTGAGTCTGGGTGAGGCTATGACAAAGAGGGACTGATGTTTTGTGACTTCAAAAGGTTGTTCATAAAAAAAGTCAGCGCTTTCCCTCATCTTTTTTCTCTTGGGATGCATACTTTAAGAACCTGGAGGTAACACGAAGAAATCCATATGCCCTGAAGTTAGCATCCTGGAGACATCATTTGGAGAGACTACAGTGCACAGAAGTAGAGAGGCCCAGTTATGCCTGTCCCCAAGTGATGGAGTTTTCTCAGTGTCAGTCACCAGACATGTGAGTGAATGAGCCTTCAGACGATTACAGCTCCCCATACTTCAAACCAGAGGAGGTCAGACATAGTGAAGCAGAGGCAAGTGGTCCTTGCAGTTCCTAACCCTAAAGAATTAATAAGCACAAGTCACTGCTTTACGCCACTATGGTTTTGGAGCAACTTGTGACACAGCAATAGACAGTTAAAATAGATAGTCATCTGACCTGAGGACAGCCAAAGATGGAAAAAGGAGGTAATTTACTACAATAACTTTTCTGATAGAAACAATTAGATTTTCTTTTGCTGAAATTTTGACTGGAATTACAGAGAGAGAGAAATCAGTTGTCAATGGGAACAGGATCATAAAGATATTGGTGGAGAAAAGTCAGTGACAGAGGCTGTGAAGTATAACCTCCTAACAAATGAGAGTGTGTATAATACCCAGAGCAGAGGATGAGCTGGTTAGTTGGTAGTGACAAAAGAGAGAGAAAAGTTAAATGACTATAATAATAGAAATAAATGGCTAAAAGTAATGGCTCTGGAGCTAGACTCCTATGTTCAAATCTTGGCTCCATGTACTTGGGAAGTCACCTAAATTTTCTGTGCTTAATTTTCTTCCTCCTGTGTACAAAGTATTTAGAATAATGTCTAGAATGTAGTATATGTTTAATATTGATATTGGCACAACCCTTCTGCTGTGGGTGTAGTAAATTAATTGAGTAGAAAGAGCTATACTGTAAAACTGATGATCTTCAAGTTCCTCATTTTTTTAGACTCTTGGGTTCTCATGAACCCCAGATGTCTGTGATTCATGACTTCTCTATTTTAAAATCTAGTCTTACTCTAAAGTACTATTATTTAAAAGTTATTTTTAATTTTCACCAAAGATGTTATTCCTAACAGCAAGGCTCACAGGGTGTTTAAAGTGTGTGTGTGTGTGTGTGTGTGTGTGTGTGTGTCTGTTGGCCAGATAGAAATAGAAAGATCTCCCTGTCTATATGCTTCAAGTTTCATTTTTCTCTTTTGCAAAGCTCTGTGCACTTGAAATAATTCACAATTGCTTTTAAAATATATATATTGTTTAATGTCTCCCTGATTACTGAACTGTAAGTTCCATAAGGGCAGAGGCTGTCTTTTGTTCACTGCTGCATTACCAGAAGCTAGCTGCAAGGAAAAGCTCTCAGGCCGGATTCATTTAACCTGCTAGGCATTGGAATGCCTGGGACCTTTGGTTCACTGAGTCTCACAGTAAATGCTTCAGGAATATAAAGGAGTGCTCTGTGTTGGTTATTTGACCTGCTGAGCAAGCAAGCATAGAGCCAGCCTCTCTAGGAGCAGTCCTGGGGGCAGAGATTTTATTTAAAAACGTGAGAATAGCAAAAGTAATCATTTCTCAGATCTGACAGACTCCTGATCCCAATAGGATGGTATCTGTCATTCTTTGGGTATCTGAAGGTAATTGCTCCACCACAAGCCTCCTGCTATGTCCCCAGCTCTGGGGACTGTTTGCTCACAGGTGAGTTCTTGTATTCTTCACCTGTACCATTTTGCTCTTGGTATCTTTTCTTTGGTCGCTGTCACCCTGTGACAACATCCACTAGCATAGATGAAAACCCCTAAAACACATTCAACACATATTTGTGAACTGACCAACTGCCAAGAAATTTCTTTACAACAAAACCACTGAGTTCTATAGAGACTGTAGCTGAGGTTGAATAAGCCTATCTTTCTATTCCTTTATCCCTTGTCCATTTTCATATGGTTGCAAAAATTTCTCACAGAGGAATGTATCCTCTGGATTTCTCCTAGTTATTTGTTTTTGCGGGGTGGGGTACAGAATAATATCCCATTGAGCTTATTAAAGAAAACTGCTGGCTAGGCGTGGTGGCTCACGCCTGTAATCCCACCACTTTGGGAGGCCAAGGCAGGCGGATCACGAGGGCAGGAGATCAAGAGCATCCTGGCCAACACGGTGAAACTCTGTGTCTACTAAAATACAAAAAAGTTAGCCAGGTGTGGTGGCAGGCACCTGTAGTCCCAGCTACTTGGGAGGCTGAGGCAGGAGAATGGCGTGAACCTGGAAGGCAGAGCTTGCAGTGAGCCGAGATTGTGCCACTGCACTCCAGCCTAGGTGACAGAACAAGACTCTGTCTCAAAAAAAAAAAAAAAAAAAAAAAAAAACCACTAAGTACATTTACAAACTAAACACCAGAATTAGCATGTCACCAGCAAATTTACTCTTGGAGGTCAGCTCAGCAGGTCCTGTAAAGTGCCCTCTCTCAACTTCCAGGCTTGTCAATGGAAACAGAACTCTAGTCTAGTGATGAGATTTGGCTCTGTGTCCCCATCCAAATATCACTGTGAATTGTAATCCCCTAGTGTCAGGGCGGGGGTCTGATGAGAGGGGATTGAATCATGGGGGAAGACTTCCCTCTTGCTGTTCTTGTGATAATGAGTGAGTTCTCAGGAGATCTGGTTGTTTGGAAGTGTGTGGCACTTCTTCCTTCATGCTCTCTCGCTCTTCTTCTCCGCCATGGTAAGATGTGCTCACTTCTCCTTCGCCTTCTGCCATGATTGTAAGGTTCCTGAGGACTCCCACCCATGCTTCCCGTACAGCCTGCAAAACAGTGAGTCAATTAAACCTGTTTTCTTCAAAAATTACCCAGTCTCAGGTAGTTCTTTATAGCAGTGTTAAAATGGATTAATACACCTAGCTACCTCTACTACCCAGGCCTTACTTATGAATAGAAGAAGACAGAAGTCATACTTCTTAGCATTGTATTACCACAAACCCTGTACATTTATGTTGTGTCGAATGGGAGATGCTACGGAATGAGAAGTCAAATGCAAACCTGGCCTTTATGGCAAGAAAATCACCTAAGGTAGGAATTCTGGATCATCTCACCAGGAGAAGCAGCAAGAGAAAAGGAGAAGCAGTGTGTGCTGTGACTTTAGGCAAGTATTTTGGCTCCTCTGGGCCTCAGTTTCATCTTCTCCTGAGAAAATGGTTGTTAAATGGCACCTTATTTTAGACTTATTATGAAAATTTTCAAACACACGGAGAAGTAGAAAAAGGGTGCGATGGACATCCATATACACACCATCTGGGTTCCACAATTGCTAGCATTTTGCCATATTTGCTTCACTAATGCATGCATATCTATCTCAAATGTGCCAAGCCATTTTCAAGTGAGTTTTAACTGTCAGGGCATTTCATCTTAAATACTTCAGCTTGTATATTCAGAAATTGAGGACATTTTTCTACATAACCATAGAGACATTCACAGGATGATTCGAGAGTCCTTTTATCTCTGGGTGTCTTAGACATCGTTTTTACCAGACATATGTGAGGAGATAAATAGGAACAGAGACAGCTATACCATGAAGTGTATGCAACTTTAACTTCAAGACTTCTCATTTATTGACAAGGAAAATGATCTTAGCCGTAACTGGCTAAGACCATTATCTCTTTTCAGTCTGGCTTCTCCTCTCTTATACCTCAACCTCCTATACACACACATCCCCATATCAGGCAACATAGGAAGGGCTGTGAACATTTTTAGGATCCCATATAAAAAAAAGGTTGGATAAATAATTTTTCTTTTGCCATCACTGGTGTGCATAGTGAGATGATGGCTAGCTCTTCAGAGGTACAAATGACTTCTAAAAATACTCTTACGGTCCATAGCTAGAAGTCTTAAAACACCATCCTGCAGTGGCTGCTGCCAGAAATGTGAGGCATGGAAGAAACACATAGATGGACATGAATGGAACTGCAGTGAATCTGGGAAAAGACATCCAGTCAGTCAATATGTAGATCAGAAAGGTGAGGGTTTGGCTGTCACGCATGCCTAATGAAAATGCAAGTTCTTTCCTTTCAGGAATATACTGGTTAACATAATGCATACAGTTAAATACGCACTATACATACTATTTGGAAAATTGCACAAAATATAGTTTATCATAATAATCAGAAAAACTGTTGTTGTACTATACTGAATGCCTCTGAAAGAGATGTTGCATGTTTTATACATCTAAACATGTTCTAGAGAATCTCACTCATTTTTACCTAAGGAAGTTTGGCAGCTTCAGAGAAAGCATGCAAAATTTTCAGTGGCACTGTGAAATGTAAGCATAATATGTTAATGATGTAAATATGGCAAAATGTTAACAATTGTTGAATCCAGGCAGTGGGCACATAGATGCATGCTGTGCTATTGTTCTATATTTGAAAGTTTTCCTAATGAAAAGTTAAAAACACCACCCTGCAAAATCCGTTTACTTTGTAGGAGAGGAAATGAGCACATATATCAATAAGTTGATATATATGGTAAAAAAGGAATTTGATTATACAATCATACTGGCTCATACTACACAGTGGCATTTCAAGAATGCATTTGGTTTGCTATAGTGTATAACTTAATTTCAGTTTAATTTTGTATGTTTTTCATGATTGTTCAGCTCAGCATTCAAATATGACTGAAATGAAGTATGTTGATGGAAGCCAAAAAAACAAAGTAAAAGACAGAATAGTGGCAGAAGCTTCAAAATGCCAAAAACTCACTTAGCATATTGTAATGAAATTTAGAAGCTCAGATGTCAAAATCAATGAAAATTTGCTATGTTATCAACTAAAATAACCTTTTAGTCATACAAAAGCAAAGACTAAGTCTACGTTCTCTATAACATTGTAAAATCATTATCATATGGAGAAGCAATCAAAGAGTATGCAGCCAAAAAACTGGGGAAAATAAAGTTGTGTCAGGTGGTTAATTATTGAAATACATTTTTTTGAATTTTTGATACCTATGCTATTTTCTAACTTTTCAATTATGTAGCTTGCTGCATTTTTAACTTTTCAATTATGTACCTTGTAGCATTTATCGCATTTAAATTAATATTTACCTTTGTAGTTTTGAATTTATAATTTCATAATCTTAAAGAGGGCTGAAAAATTTTATATACTCAAGGTGTTAAGACTGATGCTATCACTCTAGGTTTCGTACAAAATGCAAATAGAAAAATTGTGTTTTCTACTCTTATTTTTTTTCTGGTGGCAAATGTGTAATATTAAAGCTAATGTAATATTATAAATTCAAATATGTTAATATTTTAGTGAGGAAACTAAAGCTCAAAAACCTGACAACATTTTCCAAGTCAGATCAGTTGGCAGCAACACACAATAATCATGGTTCAGGGCTCCTGATTCCTGTCCCTTGTTCTTTTCATCATATCATGTGGTCGGTCTTTAGTTAAAGAAAAGTGTTATAAAACAGAATGCTCAAAATATGGCATTGATGAGAAGACTCTGTGAAGTTCTTACTATTAATTTACTCAGCCACTAACTTATCCGTCAACCATTCAGTGAACACTGGGCATTCACAGGTGGCTCCTGACCACATAGCCCCTGACCTTAAGCGGCTCCAAGGAGCAGACGAATACAGTCTAGCAGACTAATCCAGAAAAATGTTGCAAGATGTATAGTAACTGTACACACTGGAAATCCACCAGAAGAATGGTGATTGTGAATGTGAATTCACAATCAGAATGTGAATCTTCTGATCCATAATATTATTTGTGACCCTACATATTCCTTGTGAATATGTTGTAGGACTGGTTCTGGCTCCGTCTACTACCACCGAAATAATCTCTGTATTGTATCTCACTGTCCTTCCCACCACACACACACACTCTATTCTTAGTCTAATTCTTACTTTATTTCACACACACACACACTCTATTCTTAGTCTAATTCTTACTCTAATTCACCACACACACACTCTATTCTTACTCTAATTCACCACACACATAATCTATTCTTATTCTAATTCACACACTCTATTCTTACTCTAATTCTTACTGTAATTCACCACACACACTCTATTCTTACTCTAATTCATACACTCTATTCTTACTCTAATTCTTACTGTAATCACCACACACACTATTCTTACTCTAATTCATACACTCTATTCTTACTCTAATTCTAATTCAGCACACACATGCTCTATTGTTACTCTAAGTGAAGAGTATTAGAAATAACTTTACTTCTGAATCCTCCACTACACACACACACACACAGACACACACACACAGAGAGAGTGAGAGAGAGAGAGAGAGAGAGAGAGAGAGAGAGAGAGAGAGAAATGTATTAAATTGGATCATGCAATTCTGGAGTCTGAAGACTTGATAACCAGGAGGGTCAACAGAGTATGTTCCAGTCCAAGTCCGAAGGCAGGAGAAGACCCATGTCCCAGCTCAAAGACCATCAGGCAGACAGAGTGGATTCTCTCTTTCTTGGTGTTTTGGTCTATTAATGCTTTCAAGATATTGGAAGAGACCTACATTGGAAGAAAATATGCTTTACTCTATTAATTCAAATAGTAATCTCAGCCAGAAACATTATCCTAGACACACTCAAATAATACTTAAATAACTGGGCACCTGTGGCTCGGTCCAATTTACACGTGAAATTAACCATTACATCCATCTTTCTTCTCTGCTTCTTGATCTCTTTCTTCATTGCTACCTTAGATTAGTGCTCTTCAGAAGCAGACTCTCAGATGAGAATTTGTGGAAAAGTCATTTACTAAGAAATATTCCCAAGGGAAAAAAAGAGGAACAGACAGTGGGACTGGGAAGGAAAGGAGGCCAAGCCAGGGTGGATTAAGCCAAGTTCCAGTGAGATGAAGAAACTCTGGAGGCATGCAGGCCATACCTCAGAGATCTCCCTGGCAAGTGCTGGGGAAATGGGGGTATTTATACCCACACAAGTCCTATTAGTGGTAAGGATATAAGTTTTCAGCTAATTTCTGTTCTCTGTCCACAGCAATCATAGACTGTGGCAGCCAGAGAGTAACCCTCTGAGGAAGTATCACAGGTATGGCTTTTGAAAATGGAAGCACCATATCCAGGCAGATCAATCTGAGAGAGTTGGGAGGAACACAGACAGCATGTGCTGCAGTTGTCATCATCTTAGTGATAGCCACAACAATCTCAATGTCATCAAAGACTCTGCATGAGACCCTGGACTCCATATTTTCCATATATGCTATTAGCAGTTAATCATCACATCAGATTTATTATAATTAGTACAATCTCCATTATACAGAGGGGAGGAATGGGGCTTAAAGGAAAATAAGTGACCACAGGAACAGCCAATTGCTGATACAGTCTTTCCCACCCCCAGATGCTGCCAATTCCTTGTCCCACGTCGCTGCCCACTACCTCAAATTATCTGCCAAAAATGCCATGTACTTGCCATGTGTATTAGTCTGTTCTTATGCTGCTAATAAAGACATACCTGAGACTCGGTAATTTATAAAGGAAAGAGGTTTAATGGACTCATAGTTACACATGGCTGGGAAGACCTCACAATCATGGCAGAAGAGGAAGCGAGAGCAAAGAAACGTCTTACATGGCGGCAGCCAAGAGGGCTTATGCAGGAGAAGTCCCCTTTATAAAAACCATCAAATCTCATGAGACTTATTCACTGTCATGAGAACAGTACAGGAAAAACCCACCCATCCATGATTCAATTACTTCCCATGGCTGCCTTCCATGACAAGAGGGGATTATTACAATTCAAGGTGAGATTTGAGTAGGGACACAGAGCTAAACCATATCATCATGTAAGATAATTGGATAGAATGCCAACATGTGTGGTAGATAAAATGTTTCATTACTTATAGTCATACTCACATATATTTTGTTAACTGCCTAGGACATAACCCTGCATTCATTCAAAACCCTCCTGATATTGATGAAAAATAATCAGGTCTAAGCTGGCAAACAAAACCATCTGCAATTTCTCTAAAAGTTTATTTTTAAAAGCTGCTTAAAAAATGCAATAGTTGGCTGTCATGGACCTTTTTACACCCAATTTTACACTCTGGGTTTCAGAAATTTGCTGAATATGAAACAAGTCTTTGGACTACCAAGTGTAGTGCTGTTTTTTTTTAGTAACAAGACACAGTATTTCCAGATTTAGCCATTCACTGCTAAGTGTAAAGAACAAGTGGTGGAAAAATTCTGTGTGTAAGCTGTAAGTGCTAAGAACGTCCCATGTTGGGGAGTCCTGTAACTTCACCTCCTAAAGGCTCTCAGACAGCTGCATGTTTTTTAAACAAAAATAAATGGATTTGTATACTCCACTACTCCAGAGTTAGCAATTACTTTGATTTCTTCATTAAAAATGCATATAAGTGAAGACATAATTAGGAAGGTTTAGGAAGCTTTGTGTTTTCTGTAGTTATTTAATGTTTTGCAAAAGGAATATCATCAAAAAACCCTTTCTCAATGTTAATTTGGAAAGTGGCTTAGTAAGGGATAGTTGAACCAAACCACAGCATTGTTTTAGGATGGATATCAGGTTGTTTTTCTTGGTGAGTGATTTCCTCGCCTATCATAAATTAGTATTTTCAGCTTCTAAGATTTCTCAAAGAATTGAACAACAGAAAATTTATTTAAAGTGATATCTTTCAAATTAGAGCTTTCTAATTATATATGTGGGGGAAACCAGAAATTTGATAAATGTGCACAATTGTACAATATTTAATATGTTTAAAAGAGACTAAAAATACTTTCTTATTAATTTTAACCTTGCATTTTAACACATTTGGCTTCTTTTATTGTGGTGTCTAGCATTATTTTCCATAGAGAATTGCACTTCCAGGAATGCTTCAGCCTGTGTGGGTACATTTAAATTTACCTTATAATGATGATGATATGAATTCATGCAGTAATTAGGAGAAAGATAGCTTGAGGCACCTAAGTTATGTGGATCCAACTAGATTTCTTTTGGAAAACAGAGCTAAAAAAGGTTATCATCTTCATTTTGTGAATGTTTTTTATTTAAAAGGAAAGCAATGCTCATAAAAGTTTTAATATTATATACTAGAAGAAGAGCAAACGATTTCAATACAAGTTCCTTAAATTTTCAGGCATATTTATTTTGGTTTCCTTCTGGACACTGGTGGGTGATGGTTATTGTTTTCACACAATGGTATCATATGTATGTGACTTCTGACCCTGGAGACAAACTCTCCCCACACACATACTAGCAAGGGACCCACACAGTTTTCTCTCCAATCCCAAGGAATCTCTCCTCCCCCTCTTAGTCTTCTCAGAGCCATTTACCTCTTTCCTCCCCTCCCCATCACCCAGCAGAATCTCTTTAGGGAGAGAAGGAAAGGGTTTCAAGTATCTCTAAGCAAGGAATTTGGAAGTGAAATCTGCTTAGGCCGGGCACGGTGGCTCACGCCTGTAATCCCAGCACTTCGGGAGGCCGAGGTGGGCAGATCACCTGAGGTCAGTAGTTCAAGACCAGCCTGGCCAACATGGTGAAACCCCATCTCTACTGAAAGTACAAAAATTAGCTGGACATAGTGGTGTGCGCCTGTAATCCCAATTACTTGGGAGGCTGAGGCAGGAGGATCACTTGAACCCAGGAGACGGAGGTTACAGTGAGTCAAGATCACACCATTGCACTCCAGGCTGGGCAACAAGAGTGAAATTCTGTCTCAAAAAAACAAAAAAGAAAAGAAAAGAAATCTGCTTAGCATCTGAAAATCTGAGGGTAGAAGAAAGGAAAAATACAGTCATGTGCTGCATATCAATGTTTCAGTTAACAACGAACTGCATATACAATGGCAGTCCCCTAAGATTATAATGGAGCTGAAAAATTTCTATCACTAGGGACATGGTAGCCTCATAGTACAACACATTGCTCAAGTGTTTGTGGTGATGCTAGTGTAAACAAACTTATTGCAATGCCAGTAGTATAAAAGTCTAGCACATTTAATTATGCATAGTATATAATACTTGATAATGATAATAAAAGGCTAGGTTGTTGGCTTATGTATTTATCACGCTTTTTATCATCATTAGCATTCACTGCTTTCATTTTATTTTATTTTTTTTTAAGTTAACTGTAAAACAGCCTCAGGCAGGTCTTTCAGGAGGCATTCCAGAAGAAGAAGGCATTGTTATCATAGGAGATGACAGCTCCATGCCTGTTATTGCTCCTGAAGACCATTCAGGGGGACAAGAGGTGGAGGTGGAAGATAGTGATATTGATGATCCTGACCCCATGTAGGCCTAGGCTAATGTGTGTGTTTGTGTCTTCATTTTAAACGTAAAGTTTGAAAGTATAAAGATGAAATTTTAAAAATTGAAAAAAGCGTATAGAATAAAGATATAAATAAAATATTTTTGTATACCTATACAATGTGTTTTGTTTTAAGCTATGTTATTACAAAAGAGTCAAAAGGTTTTAAAATTACAGTTTATTTAAAATTTGGGTAAGCTAAGGTTAGTTTATTATTGAAGAAAGAAAAGTTTTAAAAATTAGTGTAGCCTAAGTGCACAGCGTTTATTAGGTCTCCAGTAGTGTACAGTAATATCCTAGGCCTTTACATTCACTCGTCACTCACTCACTCACTCACCACTCACTCACTCACTCACCCACCCAGAGCAACTTCCAGTCCTGCAGGCTGCATTCATGGTAAGTGCCCTGTGCAGGCATACCATTTTTAAATCTTTTATATTGTATTTTCACTGTACCTCTTCAATGTTTAGCTATATTTAGATACATAAATACTTACCGTTATGTTAGGATTGCCTACATTATTCAATATAGTAACATGCTGGACAAGTTTGCAGCCAAAGGAACAATAGGCTATACCTTATAGCCTACGTGTATATAGGCCATATCATCTAGGTTTGTCTAAGAATACTCTATGATGTTTGCACAATGATGAAGTCACCTAACAGTGCATTTCTCAGAACATATCCCCATGGCTGCCTGACTGTATGTGAAAAAAAATGATTCAGTAAAATTTTTTAGAATATAGTGTTCTGTTTTGTTCCCACCTATGATATTGTACTATGAAGTTTTCATCTTCTAATGCAGCATATCAGTAAGTCTCTCAACCCATTTTCCCTCTTTCTTACTTTTTTGGGAGTCACAGACTTTAGCTGGATGGAGTTCAGGGAGACAGAGTTCTGGCCAACCCTGAAAGCAGAACCCATGCAGGAGGGTATGGTGTCCACATTGCCTCATCCGAGGCAAAACTACAGCTATGTCAGGAGGGCATGGTAACACCTGAGTAATACTTTGTATCTTCCTTACCACCTTGCTAAAGAAAAGTCAGTTCTAGACACAGAGATATAGAAATGCTTCCTTTTTTTCTTAATTTGGTGAAGATCACCTTACCAAGTGAGGATCACCTTACCAAAGTGAAGATTTACTCACTTTGGCAATAAAACATGTTTATTAATTTTTAAGCACAGAAAACGTATTTAAAAAATTTTCTTATCTTTAAGAATACAGATCAAGGTTTCAAAAACATTTTCAGTTGGAAATCTTTGGGTAGGAAAACTGCAGTAATGAGCAAAAGGGATAAAAAGGTAAAACATGTGCAAAACAGATGTTGTACTTAATTTCATGCCAGAACAAATAAAAAATCAGAATCTTTATGATTTGGACGATGGACAATCTATACAGATGTGTGTAGGCTGAAAATTTCTCCTTGTGAAACTGGACATTTTAAATTGTAAGAATCTACTTTCTAAAATCAACTGGGCTTAATTACTAAAACAGAAATCTCTTCTTTTGCTTGGAGATTGTCAACAGTATCCAAACCTTAACAGTAGATCAGCACCACATGGAATGAAAATAACTTTGAGGTTCACGCATCAAATGTAAAAACATGATATAAAAATTTGAGAACATTTTCATAAAGATGAGTAAGATCCACATAATACATGGTAATTTAAAATGTATTAAAACACACGAATTGGGCATCAATTAAGTTAGAAAGAATTGTGTTAGAACACCAAGCAGGTGGTCAAAATGGTAATGAAAAGAAATAAAAACACAAATAGTATGGAAAAGGCAGCCTGTAAACACCAAAACAGTGTCAGAGACACAGAGTCACTGCCTGGTAGAGAGGCTTGTAGGGTTTTTTAAAAATGTAAAGTATTTCCACCCCCATGAGGAGATTTCAATGTAGTTATGATACATTTGAATTAATATCTTAGAGATTTCAAGTATCTTCTTCATAACCATCATCATTAGACAAGAATAGAAGTTTTTAGATTTGAGGTCTATTTGCTTTCCAGAGGGGATCTGTAGATGGCTACAGAAGGTCTCTGACTCCTTTACAATTGTATAAAATCATATATATATATATATATATATGTGTGTGTGTGTGTGTGTGTGTGTGTGTATACACACATATATAATTTTTATATATGTAATTTATATATATATATGTATATATAGAGAGGGTACATAGCGTTCATACATTCTTATGAGGGTTCCATGACTTCACAAACATTAAGAAACCGTTGGAAAGAGCAGAGCTCTACTAACAGGAGACATGTCGATTTATCCTACATAAAAATGACCCGTGCAACCCAGGAAAGCTTTGCAAACAGCCAAAGCATAAAATGAATTAAATGCTTTGTTTATCCATCAGAAAAGTATAGCACGACAACTCCAGTCATACAGTTTTTATTTACATGAATAAATTACATGATTTATTACTATAAATCCAGCTATTTGTCATCAGACACTCTCTCTTTATAATTTGAAAAATTTCAAGAGCCATGGGAACTAACCATAGGTTATATTATGTTGTGTATTACTGGCAAGTGCTCAAGAAAGAACTGGCAAAAGACAGTAAATGAAAAATAAATATGTGGCTCAATCTGATGGTCAAAGGACAATAACATAGATAACAAGGAGGGATTAGGTCAAGCACATATTGTGGGTTGTAAAGCACCTGATTTCATGTAATTCAACTTATCAATATTCATGAGCACTTACGGTATGCAAAACACTGTGTTTCTGGTGAGAAAAAAAAGCTAAACTTGAAACTTAGTAATGTTATAATTTTTCTTGTTTTAACCCAAGAATAACTTGTCAAATAAATGAGGAAGTTAAGATTTGGGCTTTGTTGTATTTCACCAATAAGAGGATGGTAGCAAGCAAGAACCACAGTGTGGTAGATTTATGTGATGTTAACTAAGCTGGAAGGATATTTCCCTCTATTCTTTGCCTGCGTACTTCCAGGTTAATGTGAGATGCAAAAGACACAGTGCATGAGATGTGGTAGGTGGAAGCAGAAGCAAAGCAGAAAGCATGTTCTTTTATGCTGGGAAGGTCAATTGAGGGCACTGCAGGTCAATTGAGGGCACTGCTCTGTTTGCAGCCTTCTAGTGTTGCTGTTTGTTTGAGGGCTCACCTTGTTGGTGCTGAGCAGTGGTGGGCCCGCAGCTCCTCCAGCTCCTGGCAAGGCCTGCAGCTTCTGACTCCCAAGTAAGGTGCATGTTGAGCTCTGTGATAATGAGCTCCAGCTTTTCCCACGCTAGTTTATTAAAATTTATAATGCAGAAACCATTTTTAAGTAGTTTTGTGCTTGTCTGAGCTTAGGGAGTAATCAGAAAAAACACACATTCTTATGAATCAATTGTAGTTTCCATCACAGAACACCCACAGCATTTAAGTCGAAGGTCATGAGAAGCTGGCCTCAGATCCAGTTTATCATTGCCTTCCGCTATCCATTGAGGTCCATCTTTCCTTACCGCTGCCTACCCTTTTTTTTTCTATGTCACTCATAATGGTTCTCCTTTTCTAATTGATGTCATATACCAATGTATACTCAAATAACCTGACAGATACATACAGAAAAAGAATTTAAAATTAGGGGATCAATTGTTGATGTCAGAAGCAATATTTTTGCACGTTTTCAAACTCAATGCAACACAAACCATTCCCATGCTGGTGTGTTAAAATTTGTAATGCAAAAAGCATTTTTAAGTAGTTTTGTACTCTCAGGGCATAAGAAGTTATCAGAAATAACAAAAACTCTTATGAATCAATTGTCGTTTCCACCACTTTTACATAATATATTCTTTCTAATCACAACTAGTAGAGCAAAACTTACTTTCTGCAGAAAAGTAGAGAAAGGGAAAATCCAGGATCTCACTAAAGTCATTCTTTGGCTTCTTTTATTTTTGGAAGTTGACTAGAAAGAATATTGATCTTTTACAGTGAAAGAAAAACAAAAAAAATCACATCACTTTTAAATGTATTTGGCGCCAAGCTATCATTTATGGAAATAGATAACTGTTTCATAGTTAGTGGAACCCACTTATCTACGTTTGCAAATATTAGTAGTAGTTACTAGATACCACACTGGCCCAGTAGTAGAGAGTTTAGGGAAAGAGTCATGAACTGATTTGAGAGTCATTAGGTCTTATGGAAAGATAACTTACAAGAAAAAAATATCAACTCAAATTAGATTGAATTAAGGAGGAGAATTTATTGGGATGCACACTTTTTGAAATACAACCCAAGAGTAGAGATATAGCTCTTTATCTTTCTTTTTCAGTCTGAATCCCCACCCCTATCTTTGTCTCTTTCACTCCTCTCTCTCTTACTCTCCCTGTCTCCTATCCACCCCTTTCTCCCTTTTTACCCCTCTCATTCTCTGTTTCCCTCCCTTCTTCCATCTTTCTCTTGATAGTTCAGGGTACCTGTGGCACCCACTCCTAGCTTACATAGACTTCCAGCTTGAGTGCCACTGACCAACTAGCTAGTGTCTCTTCACCCAATTACTAGAAATATTCTTTGTTATAATTCAGCCAATGGATTGACTATGCAAGGGGAGGGTTTCCACTTACAGTCCAATCAACTGTGGACAGGGAGCAAAGTACAAAAATGGTTACTAAGGGCAGTGAGTGACCCTTCTCAAAGATGGAGAAGTGGGATGGGCAGACATCCTGAGATATTTTCCACTTTACAATATTTGACCCTTCACCTAGTAGAAAGCAGTTGGATTCAGTTGCTGTTCTTGAGCAAAGAAGCAGGTAACTCTTGGTGCTTCAGCTCCATCACATTAATTCATGTAGAAAACCTATTTCTACTCTGGAGCCTATTTTTGAAAGCATGGAGTCTGTTAATGATAAATACTATATAAATATTAGTTATGGCCATTATAAGTCTTTTAATTTTTTTTGTCTTTAAGGTCCATTTTTTTTTTTAAAGTATTTGTTCTAGCCGGGCGCGGTGGCTCACGCCTATAATCCTTGCACTTTGGGCGGCTGAGGAGGGCAGATTGCTTGAGCTCAGAAGTTGAAGACCAGCCTGGGCAACCTGGCGAAACCCCATCTCCACAGAAAAATGCAAAACTTAGCTAGGCATCGTGGTACATGCCTGTAGTCCAGCTACCTGGGGGGTTGAGGCAGGAGGTCGCTTGAACCTGGGAGGTTGAGGCTGCAGTGAGCCTAGATGGCACCACTGCATTTCAGCCTGGGGGACAAAGTGAGATCTCAAAAAAAAAAAAATCTTTGTTTTAGATAACTATTTGGTCTCCTTATCAATCTGAAATAAAGGGTCCATACTCCCATTCTCAAGGTATGATCATGATAAAAATGTGACCATAATTATGAGAGATATTATGGTGTATTTCATCCCCTTGAGGTTGTACTCTTCTTTCTGAATAAGAAAATGTTATGCTCCCTGAATGTTTATGCAAATACAATATTTATTTTAACATTGAACCACAAACAAAATAAATAAGACATTTCTGATATATAAAAAGTACCACAGTGGAAGTGAGAAATTATATACAAAAAGCAAAATGAAATTGCAGAATGCTGTAAGTTGAATGGGGCTTTGGGGAGCATTCAGAGATTAAATGGTCCAATCCAACCCTTTTAATTTCCAGGTTAAGAAATTGAAGGTTAGGGGAGATTAGGTAGCTTTCTAAAAATTAGTTTGCATCTGAGCTAGTCCTCGGTCTTGTAATTCCAAATACAAGCAAAATAGCAAAATCTTGCCTTAAAAAGTAAATCAGGGAAATTAAAATCTTTATGTTCTCTGTCTTTCTTAGAAATTATTGTTCATCCAATAATTCATCAATATGACATCACTTCAGGATGTAAGAGAGAGAAAATTGTTGAATCTTCTTTGTCCATATGAACAAATTATGAACAAATTATTTTATTCATAGTAACTTTGTTTCTACCATGAAGCACTGCATAGTATATGCTTTTTAATAAAATTAATTGAAACTTATATTGTTAAGGATGCTCATAACAAATGATATCCTTTACTTTTACCAAACCAGAACTGGAGATTCAAGAGGGAAGAGAATAGTACAAGCCTTAGTTTCCATCACATTTAGCACTGAATATCCAGGACAGAGATCACATATAATTTATTATACATGTATAAAATATTGGGGAGGCTGGCAAGAACAGAAGAAAAGCAAAGAGATTTAAAGATTTCAGAAAGAAAGAATCATAATTCACGGTTTAAAACTTACATGGGCCTGAAATTCATTCTATGATGAGCCTTGTCAAAGGGTGAAATGAAAAAGTTTTAAGATTCAGAGTGAATGATACGTAAACTTATAAGACAAAATAGTTGCATCCATATGACAGGGAGAAAAGACTGGAGTTATTTTAACATGGAATCATATGCAATTGTTTGTATATTGCTTTTTTTTTCCCCCTTGAAACATTCTGGCTGCCTTACCCTTGGTCAAGTCTCTTGACTCATTTGTAAAGTTAAATTTCATCCAGGGAAAGCCTTTCATGTCTATTTATATCACATTCTACTTTCATTTGGTTTATTTAATGATTTATTAAATACATTAAGCATAGCACAATTTCCTATGAGAGTTGAAACATATGACTAAAATTATTTTAAAATTATGTTTATGTTGTGATTTATAAAATTGCAAATTGTCAAAGACATAAGGGATAATGGTAAAATAGCACACATTTTCTTGAAGCCTACACATTACTCTAAGACCTCACTTGAAAGCTGGTAATTTCCTTGAAATAGCCCATAGGGGAAGCATATGCAAGGAAACTGACAGCATATGGTTTGAATAGATGTGCCTGTATAGTGAAGGACCAGACTGGGAGAAGGTATTAATGAAGAATATGAATACAGGAGCAATTTCTTAACTTGGTGCAGAGACCAACCCCATTTTATCCAATTTTATAATCTGTATTATTTAAGGGAGAAAAATATTTTACTCAGGGTTGAACGCTCAATACTTTAAGTGTGCTCCAATGGATGTATCATGTAGAGAGCAAGGCAATTGCTTACCTCTTTGATTATTTGGTGGATTTATAAAGTAGCAAAAAATGGTTCAGTAGCCATAGCAGCTTGTGTTGATAGTGAACAAGTCACTTAACCTTTCTGTGTATCAATGTCTTAAAACAATCAAATCATTAATTCAACATACTGATTGTCAACTACATGCAAAGCATTTTGCTAATTCCTAGGATGAAGGAGTGAGAGTGAGTGATAGGAGATGAGGCTGGATGAGTAGTAGATACCAGATTTAAAATGGCCTTGTGTGACATAATAAGTAGGTAGGATTTATCCTTTATAGTCTTTTGGGTATTATTAAAGGATTCTAAACAAGGGAGTGGTATAATTAGGTCTTAGAAATAACACCCTGGTAGTAATGTGAGGCATAGATCAAAAGAGGATAAACTTGGCCGAGTTAGGACAATGGTAATTAATCAGACGAGAAATGATGGTTGCCTGAACAAAGGCCATGTCAGTGGTGAAGGGGAGAAAGGATGGGTTTGAGAAATTGTGAGGAAGTTTGCTTGTAATTGATTAGATTTGGAGGCCAAGAAAGAAGCCTGCTTTGATAGTGATCCATATAATATTGATTTCTGACTTGTAAAATAAAGCATATACAGAACCTTGCATAACTTCAATTCGCTCTTATAACAGTAAAAGTAATTGTTAAAGATTATTAACTTTGTCTATCAAGTTATACATGTAAACGAATAAAGTACATTTTCAGACTGTGTATGTAATACAAACAAACTTTAAAACTGGTTTTTTTGTTTCACTTTTGCTAATAAATAGGTTTAGAAAGCTGGTCTAAATTGACAGTCTATAGTTTATATTTAAAGGATAGCTTTCGCTTCCCTACGGGAATGAGAAACAGCACTTATAGAAAATTCCATACAAAGTTTTGAGGTCTAACATGCCATGATTTGATAGACTAGGGCATCTGAATATTTAGTTCCTGATTCCAGAGAGCAAATGTTAGAAGACAGAATTGATGAATATTTGACTTAAACTAATTCCTTGAATATCTAGCCATGTATTTTATACCATCTATCATTGTGGTTTCTCAGCACTTAGAAATATGAGCTCTGAATAAAAATGTAGAGAACCACCTGTCTACATGGCAGTCTTCCAAGAATCCACAATCTAAATTATGCTTACCACTAGCAGGAAATGTAGGCAGCCACCTTCTACTTGTCATTCTCAGATCCATTTTTCAAAGGAAGACTATTGCAAGGAAACTAACTTTATGTTAAGACTGATATAATAGAGTACACTTCTTGTACATGGCAGCTTAGAATTAGGTGCTAGGATTTGAGGGAAATCAAGTGAGGCAGACACACAATACATAACTTCTGACATCTCTTTCAGGCATTTGATTTTGGAATCTAACGCAGTATGAGTTTGCTAGTGACCAAGGAGGCCAATAGTGAAGCAGAGTAGGATTATTAAGTTTCAGTCTTTAATAGTTGAGTAACACAAGAATAGTTTCTTTTGTTTAATTGCTAGGTTTTGGTTGTTTTGTTAAGTTAAAACTTTTGATAATTTTCTGCCTTACAACTGTGTATAAGGCCCTGAATTGTTAAGGTGAGAGGTACAAAGATAGAAGGGATGGCCTTTGTGTTAGGCTGTTCTTGCATTGCTATAAAGAAATACCTGAGATAGGTAATTTATAAGAAAAGAGGTTTAATCGGTTCATGGTTCTGCAGGCTGTACAGGAAGGATACCACCAGCATCTGTTTGGCTTCTGGGGAGGCCTCAGAGAACTTTTACTCATAGCAGAAGGTAAAGTGGGAACAGATATGTCACATAATGAAAGCAGGAGCAAGAGCTGGGTGGAGCAGTGCCACATTTTATAACAACTAGATCTCATGAGAACTCACTATCATGAGGACAGAATCAAGCCATGAAGGATCTGCCCCCATGACCCAAACACATCCCACCAGGCCCCACCTCCAACACTGGGTATTACATCTTAATATGAAATTTGGATGGGACATCCAAACTATTAGGTTGGTGCAAAAGTATTATGCTTAGCCTAATATATCAGCCTGTAATCAATAGAGTGAATATTAAGCTCTATTTGTGAGATACAAATATCACTGACTAAAAATGGAAAATAAAGATTGACACATAACAATGGTTTATGATTTCAAATCAGTATACTGTTAAAATTTCTATTAGAGAAATTTTGCTTACTAATTTCTGTTAGAGAAATTAGGCCGGGCATGGTGGCTCAAGCCTGTAATCCCAGCACTTTGGGAGGCCGAGACGGGCGGATCACGAGGTCAGGAGTTCGAGACCATTCTGGCTAACACGGTGAAACCCCTTCTCTACTAAAAAATACAAAAAGCTAGCCGGGTGAGGTGGCTGGCGCCTGTAG
>NW_016807891.1:2963667-3007658 GCF_001698545.2 Rhinopithecus bieti
AAAAAAAAAAAAAAAAAAAAAAAAAAAAAAAAAAAAAAAACCTGTTTCTGTACCAGTACCATGCTGCTTTGGTGAAATTGATTCTGTGAAAAGTGATTTTGGTAGTTTGATAGTAATATGTTAGATTTGTAGATTGCATGGGGGTGGGATATGGCCATTTTATTGATACTACCTCTTTTCATCCATCAGCATGGAAAGTTTTTCCTTTTGCTTGTTTTATCTCTGACTTCTTTCAGCAGTGTTTTAAAGTTCTCCTTGCAGTGATTATTAACTTCTTTGGTTAGATGTAATTCTAGGTATGTTTTTATGTGTATGTGTGGCTGTTGTCAATGGAATTACATTCTTGATTTGGCTCTCAGTTTGAATGTTATTGGTGTATAGAAATGTTACTGATTTTTGTACATTGATTTTGTATTCTGAAACTTTACAGAAGTCGTTTATCAGGTCTAGATGCCTTTTGGCAGAGTCTTTAGGGTTTACTATGTATAGAATCATACCATCAGTGAAGGAAGATAATTTGACTCCTTTTCTTATTTTGATGCCTTTTATTTCTTTCTATTGCCCGATTGTTCTGGCTAGGACTTCCAGTACTGTGTAGAATAGGGGTGGTGAGAGTAGGCATCCTTGTCTTCTTCCTGTTTTTTGTTTTGTTTTGTTTTGAGAAGGAGTCTCATTCTGTCTCCAGGCTGGAGTGCAGTGGTGCCATCTCAGCTCACTGCAACTTCCACCTCCTGGGTTCAAGCAATTTTCCTGCCTCAGCCTCCTGAGTAGGTGAGACTACAGGTATGCACCACCATGCCCAACTAATTTTTGTGGTTTTAGTAGAGACGGGGTTTCACCATGTTGGCCAGGAAGGTCTCCATTACTTCATCTGCCTGCCTCAGCCTCCCAAAGTGCTAGGATTACAGGCGTGAGTCACCGCGCCTGGCCATTCCTGTTCCTACGGGGAATGCTTCCAGCTTTTGCCCATTCAGTATGGTGCTGGTTGTGGGTCTGTCACAGATGGTTCTTATTATTTTAAGGTACATTCTTTTGATGTCTTTTTTGTTGAGGGTTTTTATCATGAGGAGTTGAATTTTACCAAAAGCTTTCTCACATCTATTGAAATGATCATCAGGTTTTTGTTTCTAATTCTGTTTATGTAATGAATCACATGTATTGATTTACATGTGTTGAATCAGTTTTACATCTTAGGGATAAAGCGTACTTGATCGTTGTAAATTAAATTTTTGATGTGCTGCTGGATTCAGTTTGTTAGTATTTTGTTGAGGATTTTTTGTGTCTATGTTCATCAGTGATACGGGCCTGCAGTTTTCTATTTTTTTTTTTTATTGTGCCTTTGTTAAGTTTTGATACCAGGGTAGTGCTGGCTTTGTAGAATTGGTTATGGAGGAGTCCTTCCTCTTTGATTTTTTTGGAATAGCTTCAGTAGAATTGGTACCAGCTTTTCTCTATACATCTGGTAGAATTCAGCTGTGAATCCATCTGGTCCAGGGCCTGTTTTTGTTGGTAGGGTCTTTTTTAATGACTGATTCAATTTCAGAACACAATATTGATCTGTTCAGGGTTTCAATATCTTCCTTATTCAATCTTGAGAGGTTGTGTGTTCCAGGATTGTTTCCATTTCCTTTAGGTTTTGTAGTTTGTATGCATAGAGGTATTCATACTATCTCTGAGGATCTTTTGTATTTCTGTGATGTCAGTGGTAATGTTACATATGTTGTTTCTGATTGTGCTTATTTGAATCTTCTCTTTTCCTTGATCCTTTGGATTTTTGAGTTCTCAGTTTCGTTCAGTTCTGCTTGAATTTTAGTTATTTCTTTTCTTCTGCTAGCTTTGGAGTTAGTTTGTTTTCATTTTTGTAGTTCCTTTAACTGAGATGTTAGATTTAATTTAAGATCTAGCAAAGACATGAAATCTACCTAGGGGCCCATCAATGGTGGATTGGATAAAGAAAATGTGGTACAAATGTATTATGGAATACAATGCAGCCATAAAAAAGAAAAAATATATATCCTTTACAGCAACATAGATACAGCTGGAGGTCATCATCCTAAGCAAATTGACTCAGGAACAAAAAACCAAATACCACATATTCTCACTTATAAATGGGAACTAGGAACAATAGACACTGGAGACTAATGGAGGAAGGAGCTGGGGAGCGGGGAAGGACTGAAAATGTACCTATTGAGTACAATGCTCAGCCCCTGCATGATGGAATCATTCATATCCCAAACCTCAACCTCATGCAATATACCCATGTAACAAACCTGCCATAGGTACCCCCTGAATCTAAAATAAAAGTTGAAATTATAAAAATTAAATACATAAGTAAGTTCATTTAAAAACCTGAAGACCACTATATGCTAATTATATAAGTAGCAGTGCTGCATGTTAAGAATTATTAAATTGTTGGTTTGGAGAAGATTTTGGAAAATGGAATAACGGGATGGGATAATAAATGTATTTCTCTACTTATTTAAATTAAAACACATCTTTATCAGATAATAGCAGTATAAAGACATGCTGTGACTTACAGTAGTCCATTTTTCCTAGCATCATCACTGACAAAATTATAATAGTAGATTACTTAAAAGAGCACATGACATAAATTAATATATTTTTGGCTTAATTTGTACCCATTAAAGTAATGTGAAATTTGTTTTCTCTTCAATCTTGTTTAGTTGAATGAACGTGGTTTTCTTTATTCAACACTGAATGGTTAGTTATCAGGCTGTGTTGGTAAAGTGCAAGGTTGAGCAATTAAGATTAGGAAAGTGTTTGTCAAACCTATCTTATCATAAGACTCACTTGGGGTGCTCCTCAAAAATACAGATTATGCCACCTCTCCAATCCTCCTGGATCATAATTTGGGCAAGGTGAATGTTGGAAATCTGTATTTTTAACAAGAGTGTAGGTAATTGTTTTATAATTAGACAAGTCTTGAAATATTGGACTAAGTCAATTCTTCTCAGGAACATTTTGGAGATGATCTTTGCTTTTGAAGATCATTTCCTCCACTTCCCTACTCTTTCACCTTTCAGAACCAAAGAACAATCCACATATTCTCCAACAAAATATCATGACCAGCACTTGATCTTCTTTTTCGTCCTACATGCAGAGTTCATCAGATTACAGTCTGCATAGATCTCTGCTGTGTTTTGGAATAGCAAGACTTTTAAAGTATATTTTTCACTAACAACTTCTGTGGTCAGGGGTTCATGTTGCTGAGGCCTCCGCTTAGCTTTAAGGAAATATAGAAGATTAAAATTTGGTTAATTCTGGCTTTATATTTAATACATTGGGATAGGCCTGCCATTTTCCATAATATATGGATACAGGACATAAGGTGTTGGAATAATTTCCAAACACTCACTTTTTTTACATTGTATTTTCAGGTACTACTGAATATCAGACATTTACTTCTTGGCTTCTAGTTCATTTTAGAACTTTTGCACATTTTAAGTTTTTTAAGGTATGATAGGATTTTAAGATGATATTTAAAAATTCACAATCAGACCTTTTCACTTAGGACAGCTAGCAACTCAATATGGTGTTTCTATAGGCTCTATGCTTTTCTTCAAAGTGATTTTTCTGCTAAAGATCTACCTTTAATTTTAAATAACATGTGGGCATGGGAAAGCAAGACTTTAATTTTTACAAAGTATCTACACAATGCCTTGCAAAAATAATGTCAGGAGAGCAAGATCTACCTCATATTTCTAACGCATAAGATCTTTTTTTAATGTAGGTATGCTCAGTTCTTAATTGACTTTTTTCTCTATAGTAAAAATAAATTCATTCTTTTTGGATACTCTTATTTAGTACTAAGTAGCTGGGACTGTAGCTAGTCATTCAGTTCATCAAAATCTTATGTTGCGACTCCGTAGTATTTAGTGATGAAGAATTATATTTATTTATATCTACTTAATACATGAATTCTGAATCAAAATGGCAGTGTTTTTAGGGCTAGAAGTTGACATATGTTGTAGCATGTAAGCACAACATATTCATAAAAAAAATTCATTTACAAGTTGGACTCCCATATCCTTGAATGCATTGCCACATTCGTTTTAGCAGACCATTCCTGGAAGATAGTACAGAAAGTTACAAAGAAAACATTACTGTTTGTTTTTTGACAGACACTTTCACACTAAGAGCACTGTGTTTAGGAGGGCGAATTGATGTCAAATGTTGAAACCTTCAATCTGTTGTATTTGTGATTTTTAAATCCACATATTTCTGTACATGACTTCAGTGCAATATTATATGACAGGTTTTGATATTTCTTTTCTAAAGATATTGGAGGCCTTAATCAAGAGGATCCTTGAAACCTATCCACCTGACAGTTGGAGGACAGTTCCATACCCTTAGAGGTGAGAACTTTTCATGTTATTTGATTTCATTTGATTAAATGAGTTGATCTTTCCCTTTAGTGTTGAGGTGGTCATATTTCATTACACCAACTGGCAACAAAAGATAGCAATACAGAAAAGCTGAAAGCCAAACTTTGAGTTATAAATGTTTCTATGGCAGTGACCCTTTGTGAATTTAAAAATTGAATTTAAGACCCCTTTTCATCATTCTCCATATTTTCAGTCTTGGTCAACAGGTCTGCCCCTAGTGTCAAAGTGTTTTATTACCCTACAAAGCTTTTAATTATGTGTTTGTGAGCCCAAATATATCTTAAAACAGCATGGTGGAAGCAATGGCCCAGTGCCTCCTTGCTGGAGGCATTCTTGTAAAACAAATGATTTTTCTTATATGATCTTAGAATATATCCATTTCAGAATATATATGTTCAAGTTGTCCAAAATATGTGTGTGTAATACATGCTTGTATATAGTATGTAGTTTATAAATTTATTTGAACTTCACTGAAGGCATCAGAATAAATATTATGTATATGTTTGAAAATACTAAATGTCCAAAGAGTTTTATAAAACCTAAAACTGTACTTTTGCATATTATTGAAAATAAGTATTTTATGAAGAAAACATATTTTAAAACTGCAAATTTTTATAACATTAATTTCTTAACATAATGGGAACCAGAGTCAACTTACAAAACCTTATCATTCCCAAAAGTGTCTAATAAAAGTAACTTGTCATTCAACTGAGCCACCGTGTATTAACAATTTTTCATGTGAAAAATCTAAGATGAAATACCAAGATGAACAGGGCACTATTGTTGGTAAAGTGGCTCATATCAAAATTATAGTTAATCTTGTAAAAATAATGAGTAATATTTTTGGTGAACAGACAAAATATCACATCTTTTTCTCACTTTCTCCCAAAATGGAAATATCTTGATCAATTTTTTCCTGATAACAAAGCAAATATATGTCCATACTAAAAATATTCAGGCAATCCTGCTGAACCTTACCCCTTCTTGAACCTTCCTACCTCCCTACCTTCCTTCTCCACCCACCCTCTACTCCAGCTTTCCTACTTCACAGATAAAAATTGGATGCATGTGTATACATGTATGTGTGGGTGTGTGCTTGCATATGTGTATGCTTACATCTGTAGCACTTGGTATGTAGTTTAGTGCTTGGTACATGACAAGCACTAAATAGATGCAAACTTAATTATAATTTATAGGTGACTCAATTGCATATTTGGTCTCATAACTTTTTTGGTAACATGCCTTTTACTCTTTATATACTGTGGCAGGGATTTTTTCACATATAATCATATAGATCTCTCATGCGTGTTGAATATTTTGCATTCATTTTATTGTTATATCTTAATTTGTTTTAATAAGTTCTGCTAGATGGTCATTTCAATGGTTTAAATTTATTTTTGCAAAAATGACAATGTTAAAATAAATATTGCCCTCCAAAAATATTGAACTAATTTATACTACCAAAACCAACAAACATGAGAAAACTGATTTCTTTCTACTCTCGTCAGTACTTGGCATTACTAGTACTTTCTTATCTTTGTTAATCTGAGAATGACAGATGGTATCACATGATTGAATTAGCTGGCATTTTTGTTGATTGTCTTTGATGTGATTATTGGTCATTGGTTTTCTTTGAGATTGCCTTTCTATGTCATGTAACCATTTCTTTTATGAAATTTTGTAAGCTTTTGGTATGTGCTCTTTCTTTACATATTATGAATATTAACTCCATTTCTCTCACATATGTTGTAAGTCTTTTTTCTTCAATTTATCATTTGTCTTTTGATTTTTTATATTATATGGTATATTCTTCCGTGCAGATATGTGTCAACTCTCTTTTTCTTTATGCTTTATAATCTTTGATGTCAAATTAGAAAGCTTCCTACTTCAAGACTTGGATAATACTTATTCTTATGGTTTTCCCATTATTTTTACAGCTTTATATTGTTAATGCTAAAATCTCACCCATCTGTTCCATCTGAGAACTATGCTCATGCGTTTATGCCTTCAGATAAAATAACCATTTTGGGTTTTTGGTCAAAATGAATAATATCTATGAATTAATTTTGAGATAATTAGTATCTTATCAATTCCAAATCTTCCTACCCATAACAAATATGCTATGCCTTTTCATGTATTTAACTTTTCCTTTATGTCTTTTTAGATATCTTTCTAATTCTTTGTATAGTTTTGAATATTTCTGAAATCATATCTCTGCAGATATCCCTGCCAAAACTCTTGGAAAGGATTAGCTTTGGTTACTTTCCTCCCCTCTGAACAAATCATCATGGCCAAAGGAAAGAAGCGTTCTATTTGGCTAGGTCCAGTGAGGTCCTCGAGTGAAGCCAGGGAAAAGGATGGCATACAGGTTGGCACCAACCCAATCCAAACTACGGGTCTGAGCAGGAATGCTGTGTGTGGGGTTTGAGTTCTAAAAGAAGAGATGCTAGGTAGAAAAAGTAAGAGAATGTTATTTGTACTAAATTCTTCTTTCTTTCCCTAAACTATGATTCATCTAAAGCACTAGCTCATCCCTATCAATGCACTTTAAACCAGACACCCTCCCTCTTCTCTCCACTTTGGTATTCATGACTTCTGCCTCCACAATCTCATCAAAAATTAGCAAATTGGAATTAACAAACCTAGAATGTCCCAACAAATCTTTGTCTTTACAAAGTGTTATATCAAACTGAGATTACTTTTGAAAATGATTCTATTTTTATTTCCATTTACTTAATGCTAATTTTTGCTTTTTTTTTTTTTTTTTTTTTTTTTTTTTTTTTTTTTTTTTTTTTTTTTTTTTTTTTGGCTTGGCTTGGTAAACACAAGAAAATAAAGATTTTCAGATTTCTTCCTTATTTTGTTCTGATATAAGATCTCTTTTTTGTTCTTTGTTTACATGACATTGCTAGGAAACTTTCTTGGGACTCTATTTTAATTGTAGGATTCAAATTTATTATAATTTGGGGGTTGAAAATATGTGTCCAGAGACATAGGATGAGGGGTAAAATTAAATCAATGTTCCCATTTCGATCTTGGGTTAGGCATAGCAATGAAAAGAACTAAACATTCTAAATGGTTACAGTTCCAAACTAGGTAATTATTAATGATTAATTGCTTCTCCATGGAAATCAAAATGATAAAGGTCAATTTATACATTGATTTCTACAGACCTGGAGTGATAAATGAATAAATGGATTATTTTGAATAGTTTCTGAAATTTATTATTCAGCTTTTACTATTTAGAAAATGTAATAGTCATATTTTCAGATTTCAAAATGCAATAACTACTGAATATTTACACATATATTAATACTTATATTTCCAATTTCTTCTCCTTAGTATATAATCTCTGACTCCATGATTTCATCTCCAAATTTAGAGCTCTTGGGAGCTCCATGGGTTAGATTTACTCACATCTTTGATGTAACCTGCTCAGGTACATTTTCCAGGATAAAGTTCCTCTGTGGCTTGCACATCAGTATGAACCCATTTGCTTTCAGATTTCCACATAGTTTAGGAAGCTGCTGTTTGTTGATGTCACACTCACTCTTATTTTCAGCACTGTCTACAGATTTGTTCTTTTTGGTATAGCTTTACTGTCACTGAATGGCATCATGGGAAAGAAGTGAAATACACCTGGGTGTTCAGTCAACCATTTTGAACCAAAAGTCCAGTTCCCTTTTAACAACAAAGAATAGGGAAGAAAAAACCATACTACTTTCAGAAATGTTTTTTATTTAAATTCGTATTTTTTCTGTCATTTTTGAGAGCTTTACTATGAACTATATTCAATGATAAATGCTTTATATGCATTTTCTCATTTAATCTTCATGTCACCCTCAAAGGTAGAGATTACCTTCCCCTTCTTATAAGGAAGAAAACTGAAGTTTCAAAAAGCTAAATAATTTGTCCAAATCATACAGATAGCAAATAACGGATTTGAGAACTAAACCTATAGTTAGTTGTTGCTAGAAGCTATACTCTAATCACTCTACATACTGACTTTCTATTCTCTTTCTAACTTAATGCCATCATTATCCATTTGGTCTACTATTTCTAGTACATTTAGCTGCAAACACTTCTTATTGCCTATTATAAACTCAGTAGTTTCCTAAATGTTGTATTTGTAAAGATGAATAAGGCAGTCTCTGTATACGTCCTAATTCTTGAAGAATTTCAAAGGAAGGGGAGCAAGATGGCAGAATAAAAGGCTCCACTGATCCCCCTACTCTGACCAAGGACACCAATTTGACAACTATTTACCCAGAAAAAAAAACACCTTTTATAAGAACCAAAAATCAGGTGAGCACTCATGGCACCTGGTTGTAACTTCATATCACTGAAGGAGGCACCGATGAGGTAACAAACAAACAAACAAAAAAGTCCTGAATCACTAATGCTACCTTTTCCCTAACCCCAGCAGCAGCAATGTGATGCAGATAGTATCTCTGGGCACTGGAGGAAGGAGAAGACAGCAATTGTGAGGCATTGAACTCAGCACTGTCCCATTAAGGCAAAAAGGAAAACGGGACCTAACTCAGCTGCCACCTGCCCATGGAGGGAACATTTACACCAGCACTAGCCGGAGGGTAATTGCCAGTCCCAGTGGTCTGAACTTGAGTTCCCACAAACCTCACTACTGCAAGCTACAGTGCTCTCTGTCTCCAAGTAAACTTGAAAAGCAGTCTAAGCCATAAAGACTGCAATTCTCACACGAGTCTAGAGCTGAACTGGGTCCAGAGACAGTGGACTGGGTGGGGTCAGGGTGCACAGGACATACTGAGACATCAGTTGGGATGGCTAAGGGAGTGCTGGCATCACCCCTCCTCTAACAGCAGGTTGCACAGTGACTCCAAAAGAGATCCTTTTATTCCTTTCTTCTGCTCGAGGAGAGAAGCAGAAAGTGTAGAGAGGACTTTGTCTTGCGTCTTGGAGACCAGCTCAGCCACAGCAAGACAGGGTATTGGTTAGAGTCATGAGGCCTCCATTCCAGGCCCCAACTTCCAGACGATATTTCTAGACACACCCTGGGCCAGAAGGGAACTTGCTGCCTTGAGGGAAAGGGACCAGTGCCGGCAGTATTTATCACCTGCTAACTGAAGAGCCCTTGGGCCCTGAATAAGCAGCAGTGACACCCAGGTACTACACCAAGGGCATTAGGTGAGCCTCTGAGACTTGCTGGTTTGAGATGAGACTTGGTACATTACAAGCTGTGGTGACTATGGGGCAAAACTCTTTCTGTTTGAGAAAATCAGAGGGAAAAGTAAAGGGGACTTTGTCTCACACCTTAGGTATTAGCATGGTCACAGTGGGGTAAGCACCAAGTTGGCTCTTAGGGTCCCTGATTCTAGGTCTTGACTCTTGGATGGCATTTCTGGACCTGACCTGGGCCAGAGGGGGTCCACTGCCATGAAGTTTGAGTCCTAGGTCAGGCAGCATTCACCACAAGCTGACTTAAGAGCCCTGGAGCCTTAAGGTAATTTTGGAGGTAATCTGGCAGTAGTCCTCATGGCCTGGGTGGTGGTGGCTAAGGGTTGAGGCTCCTCTGCCTTTGGAAAGGGGAGGGAAGAGTGGAAGGACTACATCTTGTGGTTTGAGTACCAGCTCAGCTGCAGTACTATAGAATACCAGGTAGACTTATAAGGTTTTTGACTCTAGTCCCTGACTCCCAAACAGCACCTCTGGACCCAGGGGAGAATGCAGGCCTGGCTGGCTTTGCCACCTGCTGATTATAGAGCCTCAAGGCCTAAAGTGAATATAGGCAGTAGCCAGGGAGTGACTACAGCAGGCCTTGAGCAAGACTCAGTACTGTGCTGGCTTCAAATCTGACCCAGTGTAGCCAAAGTGGCCGTGGCCACAAGGATGCTTCTGTTACTTCACTCCTAACTTTAGGTACCTCAGAACAGAGAGCGAGGCTCTGTTTGGGAGAAAGTATGGGAAAAGAACAAGATTCTCTGCTTGGTAATCGTGAGAATTCTCCCAGATCTTGCCCAAGACCATCAAGGAGGTACCTCTACATGTATGTAAGAACCTCAGTGTTACTGGGGGTGGGATGCCCTCTAAAGCAGATACAACTTAGATTAAAACACATAAGTCTTTTTAAATATCTGTAAAGCATTCCCAAGAAAGATGGGTACAGATAAGCCCAGACAGTGAAGACTGCGATAAATACCTAACTCTTCAATGCCCAGACACTGAAGAACATCTACTAGCATTAACACCATCCAGGAAAACATGACCTCACCAATTGAGGTAAATAAGACACCAGGGACCAATCCTGGAGCAACAGAGATATGTGACCTTTCAGATAGAGAATTCAAAATAGCTGTGTTGAGGAAACTAAAAGAAATTCAAGGTAACACAGAGAAGGAATTCAGAATTCCATCAGATAAATTTAACAAAGAGATTCAAATTATTAAAAAGAATCTAGCAGAAATTCTAGAGTTGAAAAATGCAGCTGGCATACTGAAGAATGTATCAGAATCCTTTAATAGCTGATTGATAGCAGAAGAGAGAATTTGTGAGCTTGAAGATAGGATATTTGAAAATTCAGTCAGAGGAGATGAAATAAAAAAGAGTGATAAAACAATGAAGCATGCCTACAGGATCTATAAAATACCCTCAAAGGGGCATATCTAAGAGTTATTGACCTTAAAGAGGTAATAGAGAAAGAGATAGGGTAGAAATTTTATTCAAAGGGATAGTAACACAGAACTTTCCAAACCTAGAGAAAGATATCAATATCCAAGTATAAGATTATAGAACACCAAGCAGATTTAACCCAAAGAAGGCTACCTAAAGGCATTTAATAATCAAACCCCCAAAGATCAAGGATAAAGAAAGGATCCTAAAAGCAACAAGAGAAAGGCAACAAATCACGTACATTGGAGCTTCAATACCTCTGGCAGCAGAATTTTCAATAGAAACCTTACAGGACAGGAGAGAGTGGCAAGGCATATTTAAAGTGCTGAAGAAAAAGTACTTTTACCCTAGAATAGTATATCCAATGAAAATAATCTTTAAACAGGCAGGAGAAATAAAGACTTTCACAGACAAACAAAAGCTAACATCAACACCAGACCTGTCTTATAAGAAATGCTAAAGGAATTTCTTTGATTGGAAAGAAAAGGATGTTAATGAGCAATAAGAAATTTTCTGAAGATACAAAACTCACTGGTAATAGTAAGTACATAGAAAAGCACAGAATATTAGAACACTGTAACTGTGGTATGTAAACTACTTTTATCCTAAGTAGAAAGAGTTATTAACCAATCACAAATATTAACTACAAAACTTTTCAAGACATAGTCCAATATGATATGAATAGAAACAACAAAAAGTTAGGAGAGGGACCAAGTTGAAGCATAAAGTTATTAGTTTTCTTTTTGTTTATATGTTTGCTTGTTTATGCAAACAGCGTTAAGTTGTTATCAGGGTAAAATAATGGATTATAAAATAGTATTTTTAAGCCTCATGGTAACTGCAAACCGAAAAACATACAATAGATACAAAAAAAAAATAATAATAAAAGAGCAAGAAACTAAATCATATGACCAGAGAAAATTACCTTCATTAAAGGAAGACAGGAAGGAAAGAAGGAAGGAAGACAAGACTACAAAACCACAAAATAATTAATAAAATGGCAGGAGTAAGTTCTTATTTATCAACAATATCATTGAATGTAAATGGACTAAACTCTCCCATCAAAAGACATAGAAAAGCTGAATCAATGAAAAAACGAGACCCATTGACCCCTTGTCTACAAGAAACACACTTCACCTATAAAGACACAGATAGACTGAAAATAAAGGGTTGGAAAATGATATTCCAAACAGAAACCAAAAAAGAACAGGAGTAGCTATACTTATATCGAATAAAATAGATTTAAAGGCAAAAACTATAACTGAAAAAGAAGGTCACTATATAATGATAAAGGGGTCAGTTCAGCAAGAGAATAAACAAATATGTATGCAGCCATCACTGGAGCACCCAGCTATATAAAGCAAACATTATTAGAACTAAAGAGAGAGATAGGCCCCAATACAATAATAACTGGAGACTTCAACACCTCACTTTCACATTGGACAGACATTCCAGACAAAAAATCAACAAATAAACATTGGACTTAATCTGCACTACAGACCAAGTGGATCCAATAGATATTTACAGAACATTTAATAGAGTGGTTGCAGAATACACATTTATTTCCTCACCACATGGATCATTCTCAAGGATTGACTATATGTTAGGCCACAAAACAAGTCTTAAAACATTCAAAACATTGAAATATGTCAAGCATCTTCTCTGACAACAATGGAATAAAACTAGAAATCAGTAACGACGAATTTTGGAAACTATATAAATACATGGAAGTTAAACAATATGCTTCTGAATGACTAGTAAGTCAATGCAGAAATTAAGAAGGAAATTGAGAAATTTGTTGAAAAAAATGATAATGGAAACACAATATGTCAAAATCTGTAGAATATAACAAAAAGAGTACTCAGAGAGAAGTTTATAACTGTAAGTGCCTACATTAAAAAAGAGGAAAAACTTCAAATAAACAATCTAATGATGTATCTTAAAGAACTAGAAAAGAGAAAACCAAACCCAAAAATACTAGAACAAAAGAAATAATAAAGACCAGAGAAGAAATAAATAAAAGTCAAATAAAAAAATACAAAATCAATGAAACAAAACTTGTTTTTTAAAAAAGTTAAACAAAATTGTCAAACTTAATAGAATAAAAGAGAGAAGATACAAATAAATGAAGTAAAAAATGATAAAGGAGACATTACAATAGACACTGCAGAAATTCAAAGGATTATTAGTGCTACTGTGAGCAACTATGTGCCAAAGAATTGGAAAATCTAGAAAACAATGGATAAATTCTTAGACATATACAACCTACCCAGATTGAACCAGAAAGAAACCTGAAACCTGAACAGACCAATAATAAGCAACAAAATCAAAGCCATAATAAAAAATTTCCCACTAAAGAAAAACCCAGGACCAATGGCTTCACTGCTGAACTCTACCAAACATTTAAAGAACTGTATACTTCCTAATTCCTGAGGTGCTGGTTCAAAGGAAAGTAGTTAAGTAAACTGTTAAGTTGTAATACAAAAACTACCATATAAACAGTTCTGTTGGAAGCTAGAAGTGGAATATTTGTAACAAATTAGCTGATCAATATTTGACATTAAATAGAAAGTAAATATAAATTTTAAATTTTAAATTTTAAAAATCATTTAACATCTAGGACAGAGAAAACATTTCGCTTAATTTGTACTGAATAGAAAGTAAAGAAACACTGAACCACCAGAACCAATTGAAATTACTGGGTTTCAGACCTGCTCACAGTCATCATCATCATTTATCAAGCCATATGAAATTCCATTACAGAAAGGTGATACTAAAGAAGATAAGTCAACCCAGTTGGAGTATATGGGGCATAGTTAATATGCTTTTCTCTTGTTTTTATTATGGAAAAAATACTTCTATTGATTATGAAGAAGCAATTCAATCCTTTTAGCATCAAACCAAGGTATTAGCTTCTCTACCATTTTCTGAGTTTGAATATTACTATATTTAAAAAAAGACAATTCCCGGAAAATTTTACCTAGTTTCACGTTTTATCAGAAGCACAGCCAGGAAGATATTTCAAATTTATCCTACCTTGATCGTTTCTTCACGCTGCAGTAGCTTAAGATTTTCAGATTCTGTTTCTTTCTTAAATATCCTAAAGGTACATGCCATTTTGGTTTCCTTTTAGATGCAGGGATGTTTTTAAAACACCAAATATCACAGTGATTGCATATGTTCTGAACTTGGAGAACATATGTCTGTGAACAAATATCACAGACGTGTGTTCTCCCCATGCCATTATGGTGAGTATTATGCCCTCTTTGTAGCTTTTTCCTTCAGAAATAACAATATGACTTTCTTATAGGCACATTTTAAGTCATAGAATTTAATGATATTATAGCTGAGAAGGAGAGTCCAATAGCTTTTCAACAGAGAATGTTACAATCTATGAAATTATGAATGAATATTTCTGTGTGTGTGGGTTAAGTGTTTTCATAAGGTCACCAGGCCAGAGGGGTAACTTTCTTTTACTTGGAGACATGGTTTCAATAACATAGGATAGGAATGGTTTGTAAATAAGATATGAGTCAATTCAGATCTCTTGAACTTTTTTTTTAATGTTACCAAAAGAAAATGAACCAACCTCTTACTGGTATATAGCAATTATTATGATGCTTAATGGTCTCAGAAAATAGTTTAAGAATTACATAAAATGATATGTACGATCTTGGATTATTTCGTTTGTGGCACATTGGTTTAATTTAACATTCATAAGACATATGGAATCCTGCTGCTTTGGTAAAGCACAATGTAGAGTTTAAAGATATGTCTCTTGTAATCAGACAAAGAACAGAGATAAAGATTCTGTGATCAGTGAGCTCTTGAACTTTCTTAGAAGTCTTGATCACATGAGATTAGAAACAAAGCAAAATTTGAATCAGTTGTGTTTTCTTTTGGCTGATTCAGAAGAACTGTTTAGTCAGGAAACAACAGATGCTGGAGAGGATGTGGAGAAATAGGAACGCTTTCACACTGTTGGTGGGAGTGTAAATTAGTTCAACCATTGTGGAAGACAGTGTGGCGATTCCTCAAGGATCTAGAACTAGAAATACCATTTGACCCAGCCATCCCATTACTGAGTATACACCCAAAGGATTATGAATCATTCTACTATGAAGACACATGTACACGTATGTTTATTGCAGCACTATTCACAACAGCAAAGACTTGGAACCAACCCAAATGCTCATCAATGATAGACTGGATAAAGAAAATGTGGCACATACACACCATGGAATACTAGGCAGCCATAAAAAAGGATGAGTTCATGTTCTTTGCAGGGACATCAATGAAGTTGGAAACTATCATTCTCAACAAACTAATATAAGAACGGAAAACCAAACACTGCATGTTCTCACTCATAAGTGGGAGTCTAACAATTAGAACACATGAACACAGGGAGGGGAACATTACACACTGGGGCCTGTCAGGGGCTGGGAGGCTACCTAATGTAGATGATGGGTTGAAGGGTGCAGCAAACCACCATGGCACATGTATACCTATGTAACGAACCTGCAGGTTCTGCACATGTATCCTAGAACGTAAGGTATAATACAAAAATAAAATAAATGAGAAAAATAAAATAATTATAAAATAAAAAGAAAGGAAGTTGATAAATGCAATCATGAAATGTGTATTAAGTAATCATTTCCCAGGTAATTTTTCTATGAGAAATTCAATGATTTTATAATTCCAATTGAATTACTTGGTTATACAGGCCTATTTTTGACAAAACATGAGTAAATAACGGGACGTGTGGTTAGGAGGTCTGAACTTCATGCCACATGCTTGTTTGTGTGGCAAAAAGTGAAACCAGCTGGGTCTGTTTGCCCATGGAGTTATGCGTGTGGTAATTTAAGGAAACCACACAGTGTAGCAAAGGATGTTGGAAGGGGTTAGAAAGCAAAATTAATTTACAACCATGCCAGCTTTACATTGTTGTTGAAACACCACCACCTGATGCTATCATAGCACATGTTGTTGATATTTCAATAAAGCAATACCTTTTAGTGACCAGTTTAATAATACAGACGACCATTTTCCTATGCTCTTCCTTCTTCTTACTTTACATGGTCTTTCTTCCAGAGTGATCTTTTACACACATGTGGCTTCAGTGATTGCATATGTTCTGAACTTGGAGATCTATGCTCATGGTCTAGTTCCTTATGACATCAATGATATCCTGCTTACTGAATATTTCTACTTGGATGTCCATGCACACCCCCAACTCGTCCCAAACTATACTCATCTTCTCAATCTTCTTGCTTCTCAGCTTCAAACCTTCTCCTCTTCCTATGCACCTGACCTCAGTAAATAGCACTGCTACACATGCAGTCAAGCAGAAACCTGATTATCATCTTTAATTTCTCCACCTTTTCTACATGCCTAATGGATCACCAAGACCTATCAATTCTAACACCAAACTGTGACTCTAAAGTGTCTCTCTCCAATCTTAATACCATTACAGTAGTTCAGGCCCTCATCCAGTTTCCCTGGATCATTATAGCAGTTTTCTAATTGTTGAAAATACCATTTACATATAATTGTTAAGGATGCTTATATAACGAGGCAGTTATTATTATGTTATATAGTTATCCAAAAGGAAACTGTATCTTATGCCTTGGTTATAAACAGGGCTGGTATTGGTCTTTTGCTGTGAATGACAAATTCAGGCATGCAAAACCTATCCCTGCATATGGCTAAACCTCTATATGTATAATGTGTGTACATTGCACATCAGTGATCCCACATTTGAACTGTGAAATGAGCTTATTGATATTTCCCAAACTATGCCATTTTAGAGCTTTGACTTTAATTCAAGTTCTAATTCAATGTTAGCCTGCTTTAATAGCTAGAGAACCATTTTCAGTTTATGAAAGAAATGCCAGTCCAAGAGGAAACTAGGTAGGACAACTATTGTGTGTGTGTGTGTGTGTGTGTGTGTGTGTGTGTGTTTTAAGGAATAGTGCGTCTACTCAAGTCGAGGGTTGAATAATTCTCAAGGAGTACTTCTTATTGTCGGATATAGAAAATAACACTAAATTTTTCAGCGTGTAATTTTTATCAGCATGTAAGAATATATCAACTTTCTAAATGATTACTTTCTCATGTTCAAAAATAAAGATATTTAGTACCATACAACTATGTCTCAAATAACATGACCATCACTTCAGTATATCTGTGTTGTTCAGCACCTTTGATTGTGAGTTGCATATCTGAACTCTCAATTTGCCTAATTTGTGTTAATACACTTTTATTTAGTAAATAATATATAGTAAATACTCTGGGGAGATATAAATACAAATCAGACATGACTCCTACTCCGGAGGAAACTAAAGTAAAAGTTGGTTAAAAGGAAGAATAAGATAGCAGCATGCCCTTCTAATCAATAAAAAAAATATCAGACCAGTTGGGTGGACTGATTTCGTTTAGTACCAAATGAGAACATACTTATTCCGTATTCTTCACCTCTATAAATCTGTCCATAACTTAAAAGAAGAGCTTTTGCTTTTGAAACACCAAGCATAGAGCTTTATATATTTTAGAAACCAAAAGTTGGTTTAGTCTGTTCAACCAAACATGAGTAAAAAAAATGAATAGTCACTTAAACTGTTGTTGTGGTATATGGTCTTGAATAAAAGTTATTGATTTGATATTTTTAATTATTAAATTGATCTTTAAGTTATGATTGCTTATTGCTCCCTTTCTAGGCATAATCTAGTTTCAAATATACATTTAAAAAACAAATAGCAAAATAACCCCATGATGCCTCAAATGTAGATGTTCAAATATCCACCAGTAGGTCTATCAACAGAAACATGACATTCATTTGCAGAGGAGAAAAACTGCCTCAGTTGCCAGCTCTGTAGTACTAATCATTGAAAACAAGACTGAAGAATTTTGAATTTTACATGTGCAAGACACATAGTGAAGGTTCTTGGAAATTATGACAGTGCCTATGTCCTATGTTTCATTACCAATCATCCTCTTACAATATTTTTTATGAAAAAACTATATCATGTCACCAAAAAACGTAAAAGAAAAAAATTCTTGGGGACCACAAATATTGTTATTTCAAGCAGAAACCACATCATAATTTAGTTTCTTTGCATGTAGATTTTTTAGAGCATTACTCTACTTTGCACAGACTGCTTTCTAAAATCAGATATTTTTTATTGCTTGAAAATCATATGGTATAATGTGGTGACAGGTCAATCATAACTTTAGTGATTTAGCTGTAGAAGTGTTATGAGTTGGCCAGGCATGGTGGCTCACGCCTGTAATCCCAGCACTTTGGGAGGCCGAGGTGGGTGGATCACGAGGTCAAGATCCTGGCCAACATGGTGAAACCCCGTCTCTACTACAAATACAAAAATTAGCTGGGTGTAGTGGTGCGCACCTGTAGTCCCAGCTACTTGGGAGGCTGCAGCAGGAGAATTGCTTGTACCCAGGAGGAGGCCGAGATGGTGCCATTGCACTCCAGTCTGGTGACAGAGTGAGATTCCGTCTCAAAAAAAAAGTATTATGAATTATACAAAAACAATCTATTTTCACACACACACACACACACACACACACATATAGAGAGAGAGAGAGAGAGAGCGTGCACGAGAGAGTAAACATCTTTCCATTCATACCTTGAAACTTACTACACTTAAAAGTAGAACCCTGGGGCACCGAAGATGGCCGAATAGGAATAACTCCAGTCTTCAGCTCCCAGCGTGAGTGACACAGAAGACGGGTGATTTCTGCATTTTCAACTGAGGTACCGGGTTCATCTCACTGGGGCGTGTCGGACAGTTGGTGCTGGTCAGCGAGTGCAGCCCGACCAGCGAGAGCTGAAGCAGGGCAAGGCATCGCCTCACCTGGGAAATGCAAGGGGGAAGGGAATTCCTTTTCCTAGCCAAGAGAATATCCCTTTGAGTATATCCCATTAGTGGGGATATACCCAAAGGATTATAAATCTTGCTGCTCTAAAGACACATGCACATGTACGTTTATTGCGGCACTATTCACAATAGCAAAGACTTGGAATCAACCCAAATGTCCATCAGTGACAGACTGGATTAAGAAAATGTGGCATGTATATACCATGGAATACTATGCAGCCATAAAAAAAGGATGAGTTTGTGTCCTTTGTATGTGGGACATGGATGCAAGCTGGAAACGATCATTCTCCAGCCAAACTATGACAAGAACAGAAAACCCAAACACCACATGTTCTCACTCATAGGTGGGAATTGAACCAATGAGATTCACTTGGAACACAGGAAGGGCAACATCACACATTGGGGTCTATTGTGGGGAGGGGGGAGGGGGGAGGGGGAGGGATAGCATTAGGAGATATACGTAATGTAAATGACGAGTTAATGGGTACAGCTCACCAACATGGCACATGTATACATGTGTAACAAACTTGCACATTGTGCACATATACCCTAGAACTTAAAGTATAATAATAATAAAAAAATACTTCTTTCTTATAAAAAAAAAGATCTGCTTGCTAATAATAAAAAAAAGTAGAACCCTATACATTAGCATTTTAAATAAAATAGAGAAGCATTGTATAGTAAATGTGATGTATATATTTGTGTATTTATGTATTTTAAATATGTACTAATACACATTTAGATATTTAATGATTTTCTTAAAATAATAAAAGTAATATGTCAATATTATATTGATATATTTATTTAAATTTATGTTTAAAAACTGGGTTATGTGACTTATTGCCTAATTGAATTAAGATTTCAGCAAAAATCAGAGATAATTTTCTGAATATCTTGGCGACATATGTGGGGGGATGTACTACTTTTATTTTTAAAACTCTATCAAAATACCTCCTGCTGACCAGGCAGAATTCTAAATACTTTACAAATATTAACTCAGATAATCATACTGACAACTCTGTTCAGGATCTACTAGTGTGATGCCCAATTTGCAAATGAAGAGGTTAAGTAGCTTATATCCAAGATCAGACCACAAAGTGACAGAATAGGATTCAAAATGACTCCAGAGTCTATGTTACTGTTTGAAAAGAATATTCAGCCATATCTGAGCAGGTTTTATTTATTAATTAGAGGTCAAAGGCATGGAAAAGATTAGCCAAGTCTCAGTAGCTTAGTGGCAGGTCATCTAGGGCCCTGGAGTCTCCCTTTCAGCTGTCCCTCTGTGTGATATTTTGGAGCTGGGGTCATGCCTTACCTGCCTCCTCCTGGGGCCCTATGTGCTGAATACTATGACAGTAGGCAATAAAGGGAAGTTAGCATCAAACAGCAGCCCTTCTCTTTATGTAACATAGAAATGACCCTTTCATTATTTTTGACTGACCACAGCTACCTTAGTACTAGGTTAGCCTTGGTTACACACTGGGTTTTGATGATAAGTATGACTTTTGTAATTCTTTGAAACCTCTGCAAGGCCTCTCAGTTGCCCTAGGAACAATGTAAATTTGGGAGTGTAACTAAATACAGATCTTCACAGATTGGAGTTTGAGCTTGCTTCTTCAGCAAGGGACTGGAACTGCTCTTTACTACTACAGGATGTTTTTCTCATCTTCTAGAGCTTAAGTCAAAAAAAATCTAGTTTCTCTTTGGGTAGTGATGATGAACTGTAGATACTTCTTCACAAGCTCAAGGAAAACACATTAGACTTTTCTGGTCAAAAACGAAGGCTAATTATGCTACAGGAGAAAACAGAGTTTTAAAAGACAGTAACTATACTATCTCTTTTTTAATTTTATCACTGAACTTTGAATAATAGAACGTAAGCAGTTGTTTGGATTTAAATTATTTTTGCCTCTTGAATTACTATTCAAACTCTCTAAGATCACCATATGTGTTGTTTCAGAAAATGAAGAGCCTTAAAAATTGCTTCAGAAATTTTATTTCCTTATGTTATAATTGAAATTTGGTAACTTCCCTCAAGATTAATAGAAAAGTTATTCTAAAATCAACAAAACATGTTCACTTAGTTTTTTCCCACCACACTATGGGTAGGAGCTAATATTTACTGAGGGTCCAGCATATGCCAGGCATTTTACCTCACTTAAGCCCATGCTCAGTATATGTGGTGCATATTACTTCTCTTTATTTTATTGGTGAAGAAATAGAATCTTAGAGGCATTAGACAAATTACCCAAGGCTACACAGGCTCTAAGAGGAGTCCAAACTGGGGTTATTCTGACCTAAAATAATGTGCTTTGCCCATCACAAGACCATAAACTTTTAAAATCTTGATCATTTTCACATTTCAATTAATCATCAGCATCAATGATGTACTTTAAAAGAGGAGCTTTTTTTAGAGAGAGCTATTTACTCTTTTGCTTGGAGGCATAGAAAGTATGCAGAATATTGTGCATAACTTACTTAGGCAAGTGCAGTGGTTAAAACTAAGTACTAGTGGCTTAAATACTTCCTTGTTAAACAATTATAATGCAGATTAAAGCCCAAATGTGAAATGTGAACCTTTACACCCTGAGCCCACAAAGGTCGTCCCCTCCTTGTGGACCCAATGCAGAAAGTACAGTTGCCTGCACCTCGGAGCCCTCTTATGAATGGCTGGGAGCAATTACACAGGAATCAGCAGGTGAGAGGCATCAAAGGTTACAGCTCACAGTGCCCTTGACCCTCAGTCGAAGTTCAGTGTAGCTGTCAACAGAATAGAAACCATTGTATGAGAGAATTGCTTAAAATACTTAAGTTGCTCTCTGTGCATAGTGGAGGCACTGTTTGTGGTTTGGGAAGCTATAGAGACAGTTAGAGGCTGTTGTAGCAATTCACGAGTGTATGTACTCATGTATATCTGTAATGTGGTGTGCTTTCTTATCTTCAAGAGTGTAGTTAAAACAGTTGGATTATGTTGATAAAATGGACCCTATAAGGAAAGTACAAGTTTTGACATTTCCTCATTTTGTAGTTTGTGTTCAGTTGGCAATGTGAGTATTAATAGTGAACAATGTTAACGCCTGCATGTGATGTGAACCTGCCAGTTAAAAGATGATAAATTATGGATTTATTATTCTTTTTCTCAATCTCTTCACAACTGTGAGTAAGGCTGTTCCAAATTACCACTAAATGGTAGAAAGTTTATTACTTCCCTGGTCAAATAAAATACAAATACAATTTTACCCTGCAAAAATATTATTGAGTTAATGTCGCAAAAATCTTATTAATCTTATTATAGTTAACAGTGCGTAGTACTAAAAGGACAACTTGGGAAATTCAAAACAACTTGATTTTTAGAACTTAACAGTATCTAGAAAGTGACATATTAAATGTCTAATAAATATTCGTGAACTAAATATACATGAAGACAGTATTAACATCTCTCCAAGGGAAAAGTGCCTGGCTAATAACTTTTAATAAGTAAAGTGCTCCTAATTAGGAGTTGGCATTTATAATAGGGAGATGCTTTGTGATTTCACGTATATAGAGACTGAGAGAGATTTTATTGTGAAATAAAGGATGTATTGTGAAACAAAGGAGATGGTCAGAGTAGGGTGGGTAAAGAAGATAAATAAGGAAAACAAAATAAACTTTATTGCTTTAAAAATTTTTGTAATGTCTTTAATAGAGACACATTTTAAGGAGAGTTTTGTTCACAGCTACAAAAGAGAATCATAAATGAGTCAGAGAAGAAAAAATAGAAACGATAGTGAACTATGAAAAAGGGCAAAATTATATAAGAAAGGTAAAAGAGAAATGTCTAGAAGAAGAAAAGTATTTGTAAAATGGTTGTAAATCTTCTGCCCTTTCTTCAATGTTGAGGATCCTTTGGTTTCATATTCTCTGCTTTTTTAGACAGGATGTACATTTATAGACTGTTTACTTAGTAACTGAAACCTTTGCTTTTTTCCTCTTTGAACAAATCATGAAACATAAAGTTAGAAGGGAGAAGTTTGTTCTTAGCTACTTAAAATGTAAACCTCATCTGGGGCAGAGTAGAGATTCAAAATATTCTTTAATAACCTAAACTGAAAAAACTAAAACAATTAGGTTATTCTTACTGGCTATTAAGATTTCTTAGAACATACTCTGTAAAATATTTTGTGATATTAATGACATTTGAATGAAAGCCACTTCTAGTACCATTAACGGCATTTTTATTTTAGAATTATTTCTAAATAGAATACATCTAAGGAAACCATGAATATGTTCCCTGAATTGGAGAATTGTCTGTCCGCTTGAAAACTGTCTCCAGCAGCACTGTAGCAGAGGGGTAAACTGTCTGGGCTGGAGTCCCAGTTCTGCCCTTTACTGTCCAGGTAACCTTGGGCAAAGTCATTTCTCCTCTGAGAAGGTACTCTCTTTGAAGATGCTATCTCATGTGGTTGAACTATAGAATAAATTTACAGATGCAAAGAACTCAGAAGGATGACATAAAAGAAGTATTTTATAAATATGTTATTCTGACACATTATCCAATATAGAAACAAGTAAACATCACTTCAAAACACAAAACAGAAAGCCATTTAAAAAACAAATAAATATGTTTGTAACCAAAGGTGAAGATTATTTCTTAAAATGAATATATATGTATATATACATACACACACACATATATACACATACACACACACACACACACACACATATATATATATATTCCTTTTTTGAGACAGTCTCATTTTGATACCCAGGCTGGAGTGAAGTGGTATGATCTCAGCTCACGTCAACCTCTGCCTTCTGTGATTCTCAAGTGATTCTCCTGCCTCAGCCTCCTGAGTAGCTGAGACTACAGGTGTGTGCCACCATGCCCAGCTAATTTTGTGTTTTAGTGGAGACAGGGTTTCAGCATGTTGGCCAGACTGATCTCAAACTCCTGACCTCAAGTGATCCATCTGCTTCTGTCTTTCAAAATGCTGGGATTACAGACATGAGCCACCATGCCCGGCCTAAATTATGTATTAAATCTATCAGAGTATCTTCCACGTAATAGCAGTTCAATAAATATTTGCTGAAAAAAACTGGGTAACTAAAATAATAAAATATAAACCTAGGGATATTCACCGAAAATATTATTGAGATCTAATATGAGCTTATAAATGCATTAGGTCTATTTTGATTGAAGAAGAAATATAAGATGTAACCTATGCTCTCAGAGTGGTTTCAATTAGTTGAAGAGAGAAGACCACATATATAACAGACATAGGGATTATATTTTGCACATAACAGGTTCTTAATAAATGCTGAAGTACTTGAAATGATTAAGTGAAAATATCTGAAATAATGATAAATGATAATAGCAATTTAAGGCACCGTAAGGTAGGCGTTCTGGGGATAAGAGCCAATGGGCTGATGTAGTTCACAATGTAGGGCTCAGGCTGATATTTAAAGAATATATAAATTTAAGCCTGTCATTCTCTACTCTGGTTGCACATTAAAATAGTGAGTGCCCAGATCCTACCACAAGAAAATCTTATTTAATTGGTCTGAGGTGAAGCCCAGGCTTTTATGTGGTATAAAAGCTACAGAGGTGATTCTAATATTCAGTCAAGGTGAGAATCTCTGGTATAAAATGGTCAGTGAAGACAGAGAAGAAATTCCAGGAAGATTTAGGGGAAGAGGGATGGTAATGGGGATGATTTGTGTATAGGGCCTTGAAAGGATATATAGTGGTTCAAATGGGAGCTGGATTGAAGCTAGTCTAGATTAAGGTTGTTGTAACAAAGTCCCTGACTGGAGTGGCCTAGATGGGGATGGAAGTAATAGACATGCAGCTCTCTCATATACGTGGGCTTTGATTTTAGATATGCCCAACTTAAATCTCCCAGGAAAGGCTGCATAATCTCTATAGGCCTTAGAACTCTTATCTATAAAATGTAAAATAATTCTACTCCAAGTAGCTCTCTCATAAAGTGTGGGGACAAAAGGACATGGTGAAAGAAAGAGATGAGTTAAAGATGAATGGGAAAATGGTGATGTTCCCACAGAGGCAAGAAGATGAAAGTGCCTAAAAGGGAACAAAAGCAAGTCACATGCTTCACATATAGTCCTAGAAAATAAATAATTCAAAATTTATAAATAAAATACACTGTGGATTAATAAGCTGCTATTTTATAAAACAAATCTCACCTCCCTCCCAAAGACTACTAATGCATTTTCCCTCAAAACCGACTCCACTAACTCAAAATCAAATTTGAGATGCATGAGCCAATTTGGGCAAAATAAGAAATGACTCTGTTGAAAGTTTACTTAGTGTTTTAAATGTTCCTATTAAGAAGCAGAAGTGTGTAAGTCCCGTGAGAAAAGTCAAATGAAAATAGGAAGTACTGAAAATGAAAGCCACATACATTTTGTAAGAATTTGTCCTTCCAAATTCTCTTGGTATACTTTTCTACAGCAAAATAATTGAAATTGTTAGACTTTTAGATGAATACTATCTACATGGCAGCGTATATTAGTGCAGCTATTTTAAATTAAGCGTAGTGGCTTAGAAACACATTAAATGACCATTAGGCACCCTTTTGGCTTAGTACAAATAAAACGAAAAGTACTAAGTGAAGCAGAATGATCTAGGAAGAAGTGTTGACCTGTAATTAAATTGAGTTTTTTTTTAAAACCTGAAGCTCATTAATTTACCAGGCCAACTTTTGAAATGGTCTCTAGGTATCATTGGCCTGACTATATTTCTTTTATCTCCATACGTTGTTATGTACTGTCACTCATTTTATTGCCACAGAACTTTAAGAGATAAACAGACATGCAATGCCATTTCAAAGTAGAGAAGTTACAGAGAGGGATTAACTATCCCCCCAAAACATGGCTGGCTAAGCAGTAATAATGACCGGGCTGGAACACAACTTTCTTGAGTCTGATATTATTTCATTGTAGACTATCATATGCATTTTAGTGGTCACTGACCATTTAAAATCACATTCAGTAAAATAATGACTATATCTTTCCTCTGCTTGTTATAACACAACTGAAACCAAATGCATTCTCTTTATGGAATTTTGTATGACTTGGACTCGGATAAATGTTACTTTATAAAATAAGCAATAGTTCACATTTTCAGTATGTGCAGGGCTCTAATTTTAGATAGACCCAGCTTAAATATTCTAGACAAGTGGCTTAATCTCTACATGCCTCAGATTTCCCATCTATAAAATAGATGATAATTTGTATTTTATATTTGTGAGGATTTAAGTAAGAATACATATAATGTTCTTAATATAAAATAGGCTCAATAAATATTATTTACATAATTTTGATGTTGAAAACAACTATTTCCTATGGCACATGTTTACTTATGTAACAAACCTGCACCCCTGCACATATATCCCAGAACTAAAAATAGATAAATAAATAATGATAAAAGAAAACAATGCTAAAGGGATTTCTTCATGTTGAAAAATGAAACAATGAAATAATATGATTTCATATGAAACCATATGAAAATATAAAGCTCTCTATAAAAGGTAAATATATACACAAATATAAGACTATTATCCTAATGATGGTATATAAAACTCATAATTCTGCTATAGAATTAGTATAGTGAACTACCAAGCTGTACACTTAAAAAGGTATAAAGTGGTATATTTGTTGTTTTAGTTCAATTAAAATTTTGTAAAATGAAAAAAGAAAATAACTATTTCATAATATGGATGTATTTATTAATTTATTATTTATTTAAAAAGTTGCATTTTATAAAGAAAAATAACAATCTGTTATAACCAAAGATACTCTGAAAAAAAAATCAGGTTAAAATGTGTAAAAATATTTCAAACAAAAATATGTAAAAAAATGAAAAGTGCAATAAAAATATCAACATGCATTTTTTATGAAGCTAGACAAGTTTATTTTAAAGTTTATTCAGAAAAATAAATATACAAGAATAGGGCCTGGCACAGTGGATTATGCCTATCCCAGCACTTTGCGAGGCCATGGTGGTAGGATTGCTTGAGCCCAGGAGTTTATGACCAGCCTAGGCAACATTAGTGAGACTGTGTCTCTACAAAACATTAAAAAAAAAAAAAAAAAAAAANCAGAAGGATGACATAAAAGAAGTATTTTATAAATATGTTATTCTGACACATTATCCAATATAGAAACAAGTAAACATCACTTCAAAACACAAAAACAGAAAGCCATTTAAAAAACAAATAAATATGTTTGTAACCAAAGGTGAAGATTATTTCTTAAAATGAATATATATGTATATATACATACACACACACATATATACACATACACACACACACACACACACACATATATATATATATTCCTTTTTTGAGACAGTCTCATTTTGATACCCAGGCTGGAGTGAAGTGGTATGATCTCAGCTCACGTCAACCTCTGCCTTCTGTGATTCTCAAGTGATTCTCCTGCCTCAGCCTCCTGAGTAGCTGAGACTACAGGTGTGTGCCACCATGCCCAGCTAATTTTTGTGTTTTTAGTGGAGACAGGGTTTCAGCATGTTGGCCAGACTGATCTCAAACTCCTGACCTCAAGTGATCCATCTGCTTCTGTCTTTCAAAATGCTGGGATTACAGACATGAGCCACCATGCCCGGCCTAAATTATGTATTAAATCTATCAGAGTATCTTCCACGTAATAGCAGTTCAATAAATATTTGCTGAAAAAAACTGGGTAACTAAAATAATAAAATATAAACCTAGGGATATTCACCGAAAAATATTATTGAGATCTAATATGAGCTTATAAATGCATTAGGTCTATTTTGATTGAAGAAGAAATATAAGATGTAACCTATGCTCTCAGAGTGGTTTCAATTAGTTGAAGAGAGAAGACCACATATATAACAGACATAGGGATTATATTTTGCACATAACAGGTTCTTAATAAATGCTGAAGTACTTGAAATGATTAAGTGAAAATATCTGAAATAATGATAAATGATAATAGCAATTTAAGGCACCGTAAGGTAGGCGTTCTGGGGATAAGAGCCAATGGGCTGATGTAGTTCACAATGTAGGGCTCAGGCTGATATTTAAAGAATATATAAATTTAAGCCTGTCATTCTCTACTCTGGTTGCACATTAAAATAGTGAGTGCCCAGATCCTACCACAAGAAAATCTTATTTAATTGGTCTGAGGTGAAGCCCAGGCTTTTATGTGGTATAAAAGCTACAGAGGTGATTCTAATATTCAGTCAAGGTGAGAATCTCTGGTATAAAATGGTCAGTGAAGACAGAGAAGAAATTCCAGGAAGATTTAGGGGAAGAGGGATGGTAATGGGGGATGATTTGTGTATAGGGCCTTGAAAGGATATATAGTGGTTCAAATGGGAGCTGGATTGAAGCTAGTCTAGATTAAGGTTGTTGTAACAAAGTCCCTGACTGGAGTGGCCTAGATGGGGATGGAAGTAATAGACATGCAGCTCTCTCATATACGTGGGCTTTGATTTTTAGATATGCCCAACTTAAATCTCCCAGGAAAGGCTGCATAATCTCTATAGGCCTTAGAACTCTTATCTATAAAATGTAAAATAATTCTACTCCAAGTAGCTCTCTCATAAAGTGTGGGGACAAAAGGACATGGTGAAAGAAAGAGATGAGTTAAAGATGAATGGGAAAATGGTGATGTTCCCACAGAGGCAAGAAGATGAAAGTGCCTAAAAGGGAACAAAAGCAAGTCACATGCTTCACATATAGTCCTAGAAAAATAAATAATTCAAAAATTTATAAATAAAATACACTGTGGATTAATAAGCTGCTATTTTATAAAACAAATCTCACCTCCCTCCCAAAGACTACTAATGCATTTTCCCTCAAAACCGACTCCACTAACTCAAAAATCAAATTTGAGATGCATGAGCCAATTTGGGCAAAATAAGAAATGACTCTGTTGAAAGTTTACTTAGTGTTTTTAAATGTTCCTATTAAGAAGCAGAAGTGTGTAAGTCCCGTGAGAAAAAGTCAAATGAAAATAGGAAGTACTGAAAATGAAAGCCACATACATTTTGTAAGAATTTGTCCTTCCAAATTCTCTTGGTATACTTTTTCTACAGCAAAATAATTGAAATTGTTAGACTTTTAGATGAATACTATCTACATGGCAGCGTATATTAGTGCAGCTATTTTTAAATTAAGCGTAGTGGCTTAGAAACACATTAAATGACCATTAGGCACCCTTTTTGGCTTAGTACAAATAAAACGAAAAGTACTAAGTGAAGCAGAATGATCTAGGAAGAAGTGTTGACCTGTAATTAAATTGAGTTTTTTTTTAAAAACCTGAAGCTCATTAATTTACCAGGCCAACTTTTGAAATGGTCTCTAGGTATCATTGGCCTGACTATATTTCTTTTATCTCCATACGTTGTTATGTACTGTCACTCATTTTATTGCCACAGAACTTTAAGAGATAAACAGACATGCAATGCCATTTCAAAGTAGAGAAGTTACAGAGAGGGATTAACTATCCCCCCAAAACATGGCTGGCTAAGCAGTAATAATGACCGGGCTGGAACACAACTTTCTTGAGTCTGATATTATTTCATTGTAGACTATCATATGCATTTTAGTGGTCACTGACCATTTAAAATCACATTCAGTAAAAATAATGACTATATCTTTCCTCTGCTTGTTATAACACAACTGAAACCAAATGCATTCTCTTTATGGAATTTTGTATGACTTGGACTCGGATAAATGTTACTTTATAAAATAAGCAATAGTTCACATTTTCAGTATGTGCAGGGCTCTAATTTTAGATAGACCCAGCTTAAATATTCTAGACAAGTGGCTTAATCTCTACATGCCTCAGATTTCCCATCTATAAAATAGATGATAATTTGTATTTTATATTTGTGAGGATTTAAGTAAGAATACATATAATGTTCTTAATATAAAATAGGCTCAATAAATATTATTTACATAATTTTGATGTTGAAAACAACTATTTCCTATGGCACATGTTTACTTATGTAACAAACCTGCACCCCTGCACATATATCCCAGAACTAAAAATAGATAAATAAATAATGATAAAAGAAAACAATGCTAAAGGGATTTCTTCATGTTGAAAAATGAAACAATGAAATAATATGATTTCATATGAAACCATATGAAAATATAAAGCTCTCTATAAAAGGTAAATATATACACAAATATAAGACTATTATCCTAATGATGGTATATAAAACTCATAATTCTGCTATAGAATTAGTATAGTGAACTACCAAGCTGTACACTTAAAAAGGTATAAAGTGGTATATTTGTTGTTTTAGTTCAATTAAAATTTTGTAAAATGAAAAAAGAAAATAACTATTTCATAATATGGATGTATTTATTAATTTATTATTTATTTAAAAAGTTGCATTTTATAAAGAAAAATAACAATCTGTTATAACCAAAGATACTCTGAAAAAAAAATCAGGTTAAAATGTGTAAAATATTTCAAACAAAATATGTAAAAAAATGAAAAGTGCAATAAAATATCAACATGCATTTTTTATGAAGCTAGACAAGTTTATTTTAAAGTTTATTCAGAAAATAAATATACAAGAATAGGGCCTGGCACAGTGGATTATGCCTATCCCAGCACTTTGCGAGGCCATGGTGGTAGGATTGCTTGAGCCCAGGAGTTTATGACCAGCCTAGGCAACATTAGTGAGACTGTGTCTCTACAAAACATTAAAAAAAAAAAAAAAAAAATAGCCAAGTGTGGTCCCAGTTCCTCAGGAGGCTGAGGCAGGAGAATCACTTGAGCCTGGGAGGTCAAGGTTGCAGTGAGGCAGCCAGTGAGCACTCCAGCAGCCTGGGTGACAGAGTGAGGCCCTGTTTCAAAACAAACAAACAAACAAACAAAAAAACACTAAAAAGAAAAGCTATAAATGGGAAGTAGTTATAACAAATGTTAAAACCTAGTATAAATCTTTTATAATTGAAACAATGTGCTACCAGCTCATGATAAAAAGACTGATGAGCAGAACTGAGTGGAAATTCTAGAAATAGATCCAGATACATATTGAACTTGGGTATGTATGTGCATATCTGTACATTTGCGCATATTTCCAAGTTCTCTGCCAAACCTGAAAACCCATTTTTGGGAATTTCTCTCCTGCACTGACTTGGTATTACTGTCCTGGCAGGTGAAGTGAACCTTGATTTTATTCCATGCTTCTAGTGATCGATTTTACCAGCATTGTACATTACAACTTTCTGTATTGATGGAAATGTTCTAAAATCAGGGCTGTCCATTAGGGAAGTCACTGTCCATATGTGACTATTGAGTCTTTGAATTATAGCTAGTGTAACTGGGAAACTTAGTTTAAAATCCTATTTAATTTGAATTAGTTTATGTTTAAATAGTCATACAAGGTGTGTGGGGACGCTACTGGATGATCCTACCCTATACTCTAAGCTCCTCCAGGAGAGGTCCAAGTCTGTTTAGTTCACATCAGTGTCTAGCATATTGCCTGAGGGATGACTGGTCTTTTTATTTCCAATCCATGTTAATTCTATTACAGATGTATAGCAGGAGGGCTGGTTGCACCCTGATGTTCAGCTCCAAACCAGAAGATTAAATGCCCCAGTGCTGGATGTAGATGCTTAGAAGAAGCGGAAGCAGCTGCTAATGGAGGGGTGGGATGGGGCATGATCAGGGAGGAGAACTGCAGCTTGTAATAGGTATTTCTTGCAAAGGCTTTTCCCTCTGCAAAAGTTCACTCTAATTTACATAAACCTTGGAGTATTGTTTTTAGATAATAGGGAGTAAAAAACAAAAGCAGACATAAAGATATGTATTCACCTGCCTCAAGAAAATGAGAGCTTTCTTAAAATAGTATTTTCAGCCTTTCTCTGGAGAAATATGTCTTTGAGGAAACATACACTCTCAATGGTTTAAGTAAACACTGGTCTCAGGAAAGCAGAACATCAGATGGAGGGCTCAACAGCAACAAAAGGAGGAAATTAGAATTTTATAAGAATTTCTGGTCATCTAAAGATTATTTAAATCAGATCTTCGGAGACAATTTTGGGCAAAGTCAAATAAAATGTTAATGCTGGCATAGAGACAGCAAATGCTCTATGGGGGCATAGATGACTGATTGGACTTTCAGCTTTTCCAATCCCTCAACCAAGTAAGGAAAGCTACTCAACTTCTCTGAGCATTAGCTCGTTTATCTGCAAAAAGAGAAGAGTTGTATTGGGTAAGTGTGGTTTGCGGGGATGGAACTGTGGGTCAATGGTCAGCAGAGGTGAATTTCCCTCTACTAGTGTTTGCTGCCACACTATAGCTACCCCAAAGAGGTTGTCATACAGGGTTAAAGAATGTGAGAGCTGGAGAAGATTCTAGAAATCACCCAATCAAATGAGGAAATTGAGTAAAGAAGCAAAGACAAAAGTGATACCAACAGCAGACTCCTAAAAAAGAACATGGGAAAAGTTACCAGGCTCACACCTGCTCCATGCTCTGGGTCACTACCTTCAAAATCAGGACTCTGCTGAAAGTTCAGAGATGCTAACACTCAAGTGCGTATTTCAAGTTCAGCTTTCTCACACTGTAATTTCCAATATTTGTTTTTCTTTAGTTTGTTAAATGTATTGCCAGAGTGGTGAGATTTCTTTATTCGAGCAAGTGATTGCAATCACTTTACATTAAAAAAAGTCTCAACATTATGTAGTAGGAAGACAAGCTCTTTGTTCAGTCTTCTACAGTTTTCTCTCTTCTAATGTGGCACTTTGGCTTATCTTAAATTTCAATGAACACAAACAACTTTCAGAGTTTCCTTCCTTCCTTCCTTCCTTCCTTCCTTCCTTCCTTCCTTCCTTCCTTCCTTCCTTCCTTCCTTTCTTCCTTCCTCCTTCTCCTCCTCCTTCCCCTCCCTTCCCCTTCCTTCCCCTTCTGTTCCCTTCCCTCTTTCTTTCTCTGGGTGACCTCTTTAGCTTCATTGTCTTTTCTTTTAGTGATCAAAACACACAGCATAGAGATGTCTGATTGTGACAAAGGACTTGTGAAATTACACATTAGAGACAAAGAATAGTTACGTCAGTTATGAAATTTTGTGTTTTCTAGTACAGTGCAGAAGTGCAATATCAATGTGTAGATCAAATATTTGCTAAAAAGAAAATTCCCTAAAGTCATACAATTTGGAAATTTGTTCAGATTTTACTATGCTTTTGAGTTACTTTACAGCAAGTATAAAATCCATTTTATTTTCTCTCCTGTTTCCTGATTTGGGTACTTAATTTTACATAGCTAAACATCTACAAACATTTTCTTGTGTCAAGTTAATCTTCTCATATAGAATTTTATTTTTTTTAGCTCAGCTACAACTTTATGTAATGAGAAATAATTTTAGGTCTGGTGTTCAGATATAATAAAATATAAGAGAAGACAAACTAAAGAACCATAATTTTTGTTATGAGGTAATGTAACCTAAATATTATATATATGACATGACAAAGAAAAGAATATACAACTGATATTTTACCAAATTTGGGGATATTACCCCATTGTGTCACTCTGGAGATGAACACACAGATCACTCCCAGAAGGCATATGACATGGGTAGTTTTATCATTATCCATTATTAGAGACTCTGGACCTGTAAATATTATTTACAAAGTGCTTTCTTTTTCAGTGAGTCATCTGGTCTCACTACCCTTTTCTTTAGCTATTATTTCCCCAGTGTTCCTCTTACATTTTATTTTTTGGATCTCACTCCCTTTTTTACTCACTCATCTCATATCTGTTCCATATGTTACTTATTTATTCATTCATTCATTATATTCAGAAAGAACTTATAGGATGATAAGGTTAATATTAATCATAGAGAAAGGAAGATTCTCAGAGAAGACATTCATTCACAGTGCTGAATTTTTGCCTCTATTTTTTCCTTTAAGACACTACTTGGACAAATTCCAAAATGAAACCTCCACTCAACAATAGCTCTTTAAGTGAAGCTATTTTTTAGTTGATTTTCTCCCTTTATAATTTCATGCTTTAGTGCAGTATTTCTGGACACTTAACCTGTCCCTCCTTCTCAACAGGAATCTCTTTCTTTATTGAGAGTAACAAAGCCAGAAGGGGAAGCAGGTGCTCAAAGCTTCAGTGGCCACAACTGGAAAAAAAAAAAAATCTTCATCCCCAATCTATCTAGAGCATAATCTTTTTAAAAATATGCCTTCCTAGATATTATACTGTAGGTTTATTCAGTTTGCTTAACTGGGAGTGCATACTACCTGCAGACTTGCCAGAAAATTTCTGGGACATCCTATTTTTTCTCATTCTTTCTAATGAGAGGGAAGCCCTAGACAGCAAACTCCTATGGCACAGCTCAAGCTCTGACCCAGGGGTAATGGGCCTAACTAGAATAAAGACAAAGAGACCTCCCAGGGGCTTCATCATTAGTCCTTTATAATCATAGTCTGTAGGAATCCACGGATCAGTAATCATAAGTCCAATTCTGAGACAACTTATTTTTAATAATATGATCTATTTATAAAACCATAATGTGGTATAAATTAAATTATAATACCAGAGGTCCACTACTTTTATTTTCTAATTGGATGTAAAGTGATCTAAAATGATCTATAGAAATAATTAAACTTTGTAAGGTGATAAATTAGTGAAATTAACTTGCTAATTATTGTGAGACATTGAAATATTAGTATACTCTCCATTCAGATAGAAAAAAATATTGGACAAATTAAGTGATGATTTTTTTTTCTTATTTTTCTCCTATTTCTTTTTTCTTCAGATAGAAAAAAATATTGGACAAATTAAGTGATGATTTTTTTTCTTATTTTTTTCTTAATTCTCCAAGGAATTCCAAGATCTACATTTTTAAAATGGAGAATATCGCATGATTTTTCATTCAAAGTCAGTTCAATATGTTTTCTTCATCAAGCACAGAATGGTTTCTCAAACCCAATTGCATTTCAGAATGTCATTGTAAAAAATAGCCTTTCATTTGTTAACTTACTGGGGAAAAAGAAAAGCATTCTCATATATTGTTGTTGGGAGATAAATTGTTGGAATGTCTGTGAAGAGCAATTCGCCAACATAGATCAAAGGGAAAAAGCACATAAAATTTAACCATGAAATTCCACTTCTAGATATTTATTTAACCTCTACATATACAGGTTTATGTGCACAGCGATGCATATATGATATTTACTTGTGCATTTTATAATACCAAAAATTAGAAACAATCCAAATGTCACTAATAGAAAACTTGTAAAGTAAGTTTTTCTATGTCCATAGTGTGGAATGACATAGACATATTAAAAAAATAAATAAAACAATACAAATAAAATGATACAGCTATTAAAATTATAATACCTAATATTTATTGAGCAGTAAGAATTTATTAAATAAATATATAAATTCATTTAACCCTCATAATATCCCTATGATATATATATATTATAAATCCTGTTTTATAGTTAAGAAGACAGAGAAATGGAGATGTTTCCTATAGTGATCAAGATAGAATGCAGGTAGGCCCTTATAAAAACCCAGGCAGTTTTATACTGTGTCATACTATATAAACAACTATCAGGTATACAGAGTGTGTGTCCATTTGTAAGAGAAATACATTTGGAAGGAAAGAAGGGAAAGGACAGAATCTGCATTCTTAATTTATCTAAAGAATACAATTCTTTTAAAAATATGCCTTCCTATTTTATTATTTGCTAATGCACAACATTTTTCTAATATATTCAATAAATAAGTATTTTTTTATTAGAAGTTAGGGTTTCTATAAGTCATGCATGGCAAAGCATTTGTAAAATTCTGTGCTTTTCAATATTGTAGCCCCTAGGCACAGGCTGCTCTTCAACATTTAATATATGACTCTTCCAAATTGAGATATGCTGTAATGGTAAAATTCTTCCCAGGTTTTTGAAGACTTTAGTGTTGAAAACAGAATGTAAAATATTTTACTAACACTTTTATAATGATTCATGTTGACATAATATTTTGATTTTATTGGATTAAAGAAATATATTGTTAAAATACATTGGCCAGGAATAGGGGCTCATGCCTGTAATCCCAGCACTTTGGGAGGCCGAGGCAGGTGGATCACCTGAGATCAGGAGTTCGAGACCAGCCTGGCCAACATGGTGAGACCCCATCTCTACTAAAAATACAAAAATTAGCCAGGAGTGGTGGTGGGCACCTGTAATCCCAGCTACTCAGGAGGCTGAGACTGGAAAATCGCTTGAACCTGGGAGACAGAGGTTATAGTGAGTGGAGATCATGCCATTGCACTCCAGCCTGGGCAACAAGAGCAGAACTTTGTCTAAAAAAATAAATAAATAAAATAACCTTTTCTTTTACTTATTTAATGTTTGGCTCCTAGAAAATTTAAGATTACTCAAATTATATTTCTATTAGACAACAATAATTGAATGCTTTCATGTTTCATTGTACTTAACTTGCTTCTCCTCCAGCATTATTTCTCTAGCATGGAGGTTCTTAGTCCTTCATGTACATTAGAGTCACCTGAGAAACATTCAAACACTACCTGGGCCCCACTACCAGAGATTCTAAATTAATGTTCTGATCTGAGGCCCCAGCGTTACTATTTTTCTTTCTTTCTAAATTTTTTAAACTTTGCATTCTAATATGAAGCCATTGAAGAGAACAGCTGCTCTAACTATCTGAGCCTATTTGGGTTGTGCAAGAAACTTAATTTTTCAAAAGGTATTTCTTTTAATAACATGTTGATGCTAATTTTGCATTTCTTAACTAGGCAGGGACATTTACTTTGTTGAATGATGCCAAATATGTTGGAAGACTGGACTTTTAACTAAAGGAATATTTTTTAAAATTTAGTCTTTGCTTGGTTGAATTTGTTTAATCGTTGTTGGAACAAAGAACCTTATCCATATTCCTGTTTGTCCTCCAATTTTGGCCAGGAAGAAGCATTTAAAGCACTTTGAATAGAGCAAATAAAAGTTGTAAATCTGTTTATATTATGACTATGATAAATTAAAGGTAACCAATAGTACTGGTTTAAACAATATGCCTTTACAAGTCACAAAATAGATCTTTTGTCCCCTAATATTCTCCGTGCTATAAAAATGAACTATGATAAACATACTAATAAAATTTTTGTGCTCTTCTGGATAAGCTCTAGTTTTATAAAATGCCACTAAAAGTTGATTCTTATTATATGTCATTGTATTCCATGGAGCCAATGTTCAGCCTCTCAATTTTCTATAATTTTCATAATTTATTCTCTTTTCTGTCACAATGTTCAGCTCCATATTTCAACTCTCATTGCTGATTGGATGGTAGTCATAAAATATGGGTGATTCAGAAATAAGGAAATGAAATAAAATAAAATTGTGGCTTATGAAATTACTCAACTTCAAAAAGGAAAATATTACTCATAGAATATGAGATTTTTTCTGGAGTCTTCGGTGTCAGCTACATAATTTTTTCTGTTTGTAAGATACCAGAACCTAAACCATACAGCTCTCAAAGTTTTATTAACATTTAAGCTATTAAAAAGTTACCTCCTTTATGATTTTATGTTTTTCTGAAATACTGAAATTCTCTTATCAGTTGGCTGTATTGGCAAGTTAGAAAATACGTTCCTTAAGGACAGGCACCAATCTGCCTTGTTCACTACATTTCTTCAATGTCCAGTAAAATAACTAACATGCTTTTTTTTGGGGGGGAGACAGGGTTCTTACTCTGGCAATGAGGCTGGAGTTGCAGGGTTGCAATCACAGCTCACTGCAGCCTAGTCTCGACCTCTCAAACTCAAGATATCTTCCTGCTCTAGCATCCCACAGTTATGAGATTACACACATGACCCACCATGCCTGGCTCATATGCACTTTTTTTAATGAAAGAAAATAGAAATTTATAACAAAATATTTCAAAGTACAATAAAGCTCTGTTACAGTAAAATTCCTTAATGATAAAGTGAAGCTGTAATTCAATCACCCTGAATTTTGTCCTTTTCTGTCTCTGTTTACTCCCAAATAATTCTAAAATTAGATTACTGAATTAATTCAAAATAGAAAATAATTTTAAAACAAAAAATTATTTTCACATTTGGGGAAAATTTTCAAGCTATAATATAAGCTTAGCCCACCAAGTATTCTTTCCATTGGCAATGGCAACATGGCAGCTATTTAACATTTTGAAACAGATACCGCTACTGTAACTTTCAAACAAATTGTAGTACTATATTTACCCATGTTATAGAAGTTGGGTGATTGTACTGAGTAGGACCTAGCATTCCACAAGCATACCTTGAGTTAAAGCCTGTGAGCTGTGCTACAGTCACTTCATCCTGTAAAGCCTGTTATGATAGCATCAGCCTAATTATGAGCTTATGGGCAGTAGTTCAGAATCAAATGCTATGTGAACTAGCTCCATTGTCATTGAACACATGGATATAGTAGCAGACTAAAACATTTGTCAGTAGATTGCATGCAAGACCTTATTACCTTGAAATATTCCTTCATAAAAAAAGATATGAATGTAAATTATAAACATTTGTAAAAAAAAAAAAAAAAAAAAAACTCAATTCTTTTGTGTAGATGATAGTTGAAAAGAATTTGAATTTGTGAAAGGGGGCATGCAGAACTCAGTTGAAAAGAAGTGGAATTTGCCAAACAAGGCAGGCAGGACTTGACTGATTTTGTAAGCTATCAGCACATCAGCTAAAAATACAATTTTTTGATCAAGTTAGCCTCTTGCAAAGGTTTGAAGTCAGAAACTTGGTAATTGTTTGCAGAAGGGACCTCTCCCAGGAGTACAAAATGCTTAGCAAAATAATCCTAATGATTGCTGGGGATTAGTCAAGTCTCTCTGTCATTTATCATTAATATATCTGTATGCATGTGCTTAAAAGTGAGTAAAACTTTCAACAGAGAAATTCATGCATGTATTAAATTTAAAACAAAAACTATAAAATTATCTCTTAATTATAGAATAGAACTTTTTTTAGAAACTTCAATATTTTGGAAATATTTTGGAAACTAATAAATCCTAGGGAATATGCAGCTGAATTCTGGGCATTGTTTTCTGCTAAGTGGCCACAAAATAGTTACAAACTCATTTCCTGGGATTATAAATGAACTGTGTTTGAATCATGATTCTCTCCCTTACTAGCTATGTGGTTATGAGCAAGTAGCATGACTTCTCTACCCTACAGATACCTTGTTTTTTAAACAGGAAAAGTAATAATACACACTCAACGTTGGGGCTGTTGCAGAAATTCATTTGGGTAATAGATATGAAACAGAATAGCCAGTGTTCATTAAGTATGAGCTATCAATATTAATGATTGCTTGACTATGGAAAAGTATATAACTATGTATGCAAATAAAACTGTGCAAAATCCTTGACAATAAAAAGTTGAACTCTAGCCATTAACTCCTCTGGCTGGAAGATGTTTTTGCACAGCCAGACTAGTTTGTCTTTTGTTCTCTGAATTGCTTGCTGCTTAATTACCTAGTTACTGGGGTTGAGAACTAATATTCAAATATGAATCCTAATAGTCTTAGTTAACAAAAAAGTCTATAAAAAATCTAGTGTTTATGTTATCATAATTTATCAAGAATTTGTGATCTTCCAGGTACTATGCATGAATAGTTTCATCTAATCTTTACAATAACTATGTGATAAAAGTACTATTTTTATTCCTTTCCTTGTAAAATAACTAAAGCTTAGAGAAGTTATGCAGATTATTTATTTAAATTTGTGTTTTTAAAAGTTAAACTTTTAATGAAACTCATGATTTCAAAATATTTTTGTATGGGATGAAGCTAAAGTAGCTAGCCCAGTGGGCAATATGCCCTATGTAAGCCAAATAAATTTCATGGTGGTGCTCAGGCATACCTATTAAAACCTTTACGAGTAAAACTATTAGGATGTAAGTATAATGTAGATTGTTTGGTTGCTAATACGAATTTTCATATGCTGACTTTCCATGTCATTATGCAGTTCTTTTCAGTGATGTACTACATATCACTTAATACGCAAAGTTTCAATTATAAATTGCAGTTGGGACTATACACTCTTTGACTTCCTTTTCTCTTGAACCTATCATAGACCAGTCCTTTATAAATAAGTCCTTTAAGGCATAATACTGAAGACATTGATGGAAATATAGGTGCCATGGCTATTGCAGTGAAATCAGTATATGCTTTCAGAATGGTAGGAAGACCAAATTAATGAATCACCTGAAACCATGTTACTGTTATAAAATCACCAGCTGCAAAGAAAATAAAAATAGAGAAATATATTGAAAATTATTTGAAATTTGGATTTTAGTAAACTGTCAATGAGTGTAAACTTCTTCATTAGATATAGTGTGTTTTGGGGACACTCAAAGTTCTAGTTAGAAAGCATTTTGTCTCAAACACCAGTTTTGAAATGTACAAAGACTACCATGGGAGGCATTGAATTTTCAAAAGCAAAGCAGGTGGATATTCTTCAGGTACCACAGAAACATCACACAGGGTGGTGGGAGAAGAAATTTCATTGTTGCAGAAGCACTGTTTATAATGTTGGTTTCTATTGCCCAGGATAGTGATACTCAATTGGTGAGACACCAAATCAGCTGTAAAAACAGTCGCAAATGATGTTGAGTGGGACAAAGCAAGGGGAAACAATATCTGAAGGGGCAACTCCATCAAATACAACAATTCATTAGACAGTGACAGATCTGACCTAAATGGAGAGCAGTGTTTATTATCCTGAGTACAATAAAGTCCATGATATTCACTGGAGACTCTAAGATGAATTCACTAACATTAGCAATTCAGCTGATCCTATCATGTTTGTCAGATATGAGCTGAATAATGGGTTCCAAGAAGACATGTTGTTTGGCCAATCTTTGTTAACTCTTACAACTGCAAAAGAGATTTTAAAATTATTGATAATTTCAAGAGAAACAATGACATGCAAGTAATATATTGGGTATGCACAGATGGTGCTAAGGCAATGGTATCCAATAAGAATGACTTGTTCCATGTATTCAAGCTGTTGTACTGGAAACAACATCTACTCAGTATCCATGCATAGGGGAAGCTCTCACCACCAGAGATGCTATTTAAAATTTAAGAAACAGGCATGATAAAGCTATATAAAGACTATTAACCATGTTAAGGATTGGAAATTGAATTTTCTACTTTTTCTCTGTTTTCAGAAAATATTAGCATTGATTACAAACAATTACTACCTCTCACAGTAACTTGAAAAAAAATGTCATGTCTTTGGTAACAAAACTTACACAATGTAAAAGAGTACGTGCATAATTTAATTAACTTTGCCAATCAGCATATTGAGGTTATATTTTGTCCTTTAAATAACTCATAAACTTACCATTTCAAGGTAAGCAAATTTTCACTATTATTCCACATGAAATTGAAAATGAATATGATGGTTGAAGATATGAATCTGTGGGACACATACCCTGATTGGAGTAAACTGAATTATTATATTGCTCTGAATGAACTTATTTAAAAATTCATGAAAAGAAGTAACTGAAAGTATTCTGAAAATTGGGAATATTGATAAATATCTCCAAAGAGAATAACTTTGGCGAATGGGTGAGTGCCGCATTTTTCCATATTACCAAATATTACTGAAATATTCATATTAAAATGAATTCTGCAAATGGGTTTCTACTAAAAGTCTGTTGAGCCAAAGTTATGGAATTATTGCGCTGTGATCTGTGAAGTGGCTCATTTTATGTCTACATTAGGATATTTGTAAAGATTTTGAGGTTACTACCTGTTGTCAATTTTTTTCGTAAATTTTCCATAGACACTTAAAAATTGGTGAATCCACTCTTTGTAGAGTATAGAACTCATGATGTAGCTTAACTAAATGTTTATAATATTATTCATGACCTCTATATTATGAATTTTTATCTGGTTGTTCTTTCAATGCCTGAGGAAGCTAATGGTCAAGTTTCAAGTTTCCCTTTACTCTTTTGTTTTTTTCTTTCTTATTCACTCACTCACTCACTTACTCACTCACTCACTCACTCACTCACCAGTTCTGCTTTGTAAATACTTGCTAAGTTACTCAGCATATTGAGGTTACAATAATGCTACCTTCATCTTAGACTGTAACTATCCTTATAACAGGTTAAACTTTTTATTCATAAGGAATGTTTAACCTTGAGCTCTACATTGTTCAATTTTAGTATTGTTTCCTATGCTTTATTTTTGTGTCTTTTATGTATACATTTATCCAACATTTTCTTTTTGTCTACTCTGAATTGCCTTTGTCTTATATATCTTTTGTAGCTCTTTCATACATAGGGTAGCATACAGATACTCATTTTTGATCAAATTTGGGGAATCTCTATTTCAATAATGAAGGTATCCTACTTATTTTATTATCATTTTATAGACTGTTTTCTCTCTGTGTCTCATTTATTTTACTTTTGTCTTTTAATTTATTACATCTCACTGTTTCTTCATTTTATTTTTGTTAAACTGTATTATTTCAGATTTTCTGTTTCTTCTTTAGTAATTTTAAAGTATAAGGTTTGTAATTAGATAGGTTAACTGTTAAATCTTTTTTGAAAAGGCCTTAAATGTTTATTTTTCTAAATTATTAGCTTCAAAAATTAATTAGCTATGCCTGTGATCTCATGGCAATCCCACCTTCTCAGTAGAGTGATACTATTTATCACTCTTGAGGCCCCCCTTTTTGTTTATTGTCACTCTCTCTTCAGTTATATGGTTCTTATCATTTTTTAAGTATGTTCTAATTTTATCCATAAAAAGAAACTTCTTCGCTTGACTGTACATCTCTGTCCTGCAACGGCTTCATCTCCTTCTCACTACTACATTTCTAGAAAGAATTGTCAATTCTAGCTGTCTTCATTTCTCACCTCCCTAGGCTTCTGCCACATTACTCCCTGGATTTTCCTTTTACCTCTAGGAGGCTGCTTCTCAGTCCTCTTTATAATGCCATCCTCCTCCACCAGACCTAGATGTGTGTAATTCCTCAAGGATTAATCCTAGGTCCTTTATTTCCTCTCTCTGGGACATTTATGCCAAGAGTTTCAAATGACATTATGTACAAATTACTTGCAAATAGACATCTCTAGTCCCAGGCCTCCTCTTTGCCCACCCCAGGACTCCAAATTCATACTTGCAACTGCCTTCTTGACATCTTAAGGAACTGTCAAACGTGCCTTACCATCAATGTATCCATAACCGAATTCTTGATTGTTCTCCCTGAACCAACTTATTCTTTCATCCCTGAACAAAGAGAGCTCTGAGAAAGCCAAGAGTGAGTGATGAAAAGAGTAGTTAGAAAGGAGCTGGGAGAAGTTGCCCAGCACCTGATCAAGACTAGCCTTGGAGGTCATGGCAAGGACATTAGATGTTACCTTGAGATGCAATGCCATTTGAAACTTTTGAATACAGAAGTAATAATATTTGTGTATGAAAGGGTTCCTTTGTCAATAGCGTGGGCAAGAGTGGAGAAGAGGGGGTGGAACAAGATGGACGAATAGGAACAGCTCCAGTCTCCAACTCCCAGCGTGAGCGACACAGAAGACCGGTGATTTCTGCACTTTCAACTGAGGTACTGGGGTCATCTCACTGGGGAGTGCCGGACAATTGGTGCTGGTCAGCTGCTGCAGCCCGACCAGTGAGAGCTGAAGTAGGGCGAGGCATCACCTCACCTGGGAAGCGCAAGGGGAAGGGAATCCCTTTTCCTAGCCAGGGGAACTGAGACACACAACACCTGGAAAACTGGGTAATTCCTACCCCAATACTGCGCTTTAAGCAAACGGGCACACCAGGAGATTATACCCACACCTGGTCGGAAGGGTCCCACGGCCACGGAGCCTCCCTCATTGCTAGCACAGCAGTCTGTGATTTAACCGATAGGCAGCAGCGAGGCTGGGGGAGGGGGGCCCGCCATTGCTGAGGCTTAAGTAGGTAAACAAAGCTGCTGGGAAGCTCGAACTGGGTGGAGCTCACAGCAGCTCAAGGAAACCTGCCTGTCTCTGTAGACTCCA
>NW_016807891.1:3008121-3026297 GCF_001698545.2 Rhinopithecus bieti
AGGGGGGAGGGATTGCATTGGGAGTTATACCTGATATAAATGACGAATTGATGGGTGCTGACGAGTTGATGGGTGCAGCACACCAACATGGCACAAGTATACATATGTAACAAACCTGCACGTTGTGCACATGTACCCTAGAACTTAAAGTATAATAAAAAATAAATAAATAAATAAACAAATTAAAAAGAGTGGAGAAGAGAAACCAGTAGGAAATATATCACAGAATCTTAGGTGATAGATAACAGAGGCTTGAAAGAAACTGGTAGAAATGGAAGAGACTAGATATGGTCAGATTCTGATACCTTTTCAAGGCAAAGTAAGGAATATTTGTTGATGGGTTAGATGTAGAGTATGAGATAAAGAGAAAAATCCAAGACAGCTCATGAGATTTTTATTAATCTCTAGTGGTGGAAACTTAGAGGGAAGGACACATGGGGGAAGGAACTGGAATCAAGAGTTGAGTTTAAAATCTGCTGATTTCAGATGCTTATTAGACATCAGGTGAAGATGCTGAGTGGGCATTGGCATTTACAAGTTAAGTTCAGAGTAGAGGTGAGACAAGCAGATATAAATGTGGGAGGCATCAGCATATATAGATGATAATTAAAAACATGTAGGAATCAGTGTAGATCAAAGATGAGAAGAGGTCCAAACACTAAGCAAAGAAAATTGGTACAATATGGGCTTCCTCTTTTTTTGTGGCAGCCACCTCTGATTAGTATTTATTTAAGACAAAGAAAATACACCTTCAAGTAGGGGGTTGGTCAATTTTCTTTCATAGCTTTACAGTTTAGTCCCCACTTCTTCATATTACGGGCTTACTTAATGATGTTGAAAGAGTCTCTTAATATAAGCCGGACCCTTCACAATATTGAAAATCCAAGTCAAGAGAAGCTGTGCCACCCCTGGCTTTGAGTTGGATGGGGGCCATGCATTTCTCTTCTTCTAGCTCCAACAGGGAGTTTAAGAATGCTATTGATCCACATCAGAAGGAAAAGTTCTCCAGGGTTGGTGGTTCTTATCTCTCCCATGGCCTGCCCTCATGTCAGCTCTCACCCCTCCTAATCTAGATATTTCAATGAGTACCTAATTGGTTTTGCCAAAATGTATGTCATTACTTTCACTCACAATTCATTATTCTCTTAAGAAGATCAGTAATATTTTATTCCATTTGGTCCTATCTTTGCTATATTTAGCCATATTTCATTTAGGTATGTGGTTTATTAATCTTGTTCCCTGGTGTCAGACACTGAGTTAAGTTCCTTAATAGATACAACAGGCCTGTGAAAAAACAGAGGCATATGGATGTTAAGTAAATTTCATCAAGATCACATAGCTAATAAGTGAGACCTTGTTAGACTTTGCTTTCCACAGAGTCACAAAAAGTGATTAATTTCTAAAAGGTATGATATTCTTATTCTTATGTTTCAGATTTTTTTGTTGATGTGACAGAATCTAGTTTTTTAGAATAAAGGGACAAAAAAATCCAAGATGTCATCATCATCATCAATAATGTTGTAGGATTACTTTAAAATATTCACTACCATGTTTCACAGATGCTTAGATTTTATAGATAACTTATTGGCACATGTGTATGTGATCTGTGAGTTTTGAATTCTGTAGAAATATGAAACTTTTACTTTAGTAAATACCTGCTTGAGGAAACAAAAGGGTTTTCACTTCATAAAATTTAAATTCTTAAGTATAGTGTATAAGCTCTCCACGAGCTGAATCCTACCTAAATCTTCAGCATTCTCTTTGCTGGTCTCATGCTGATGTCCTGCTCTCCAGTGTATTTAATTACTCACATTCTTTAAACATACCAGGCTGTTTTCTACCTCTATGCCTTTATTCATATGCTCCCCAGTTCTTGGAATGCTCTTGGCCTCATTGTTTCCTGTGGGAAAAAAATATATATATATATATACTCCTCTTCCAAAGCTTAGTTCAAAATTTTGAATACTGAACAAGAAATGACCAATCTGAAATGATCAATTGAATATCTAAAGGGAAACCTTACTGGGGCATATCAGCTTAATTTCAGCCCTTCAGATTTCACTTTATTTCCATTACATGTCTTCTTTCTTTATAATTTTGATCTCTGTGGATCTGGTGAAATAATATATAACCAATGATTTTATAGTTAAATACATATTTCTTTTCAAAACATATTTTTAAAAAACAGTGCTGGTCTGACCAGGCGCGGTGGCTCACGCCTTTAATCCCAGCACTTCCGGCGGCTGAGGCAGGCGGATCATGAGGAGATCGAGACCATCCTGGCTAACGTGGTGAAACCCCGTCTCTACTAAAAAAAAAAAAAATACAAAAAATTAGCCGGGCATGGTGACCGGCGCCTCTAGTCCCAGCTGCTCGGAGGCTGAGGCAGGAGAATGGCGTGAACCCGGGAGGCGGAGCTTGCAGCGAGCTGAGATCGCGCCACTGCACTCCAGCCTGGGCGACAGAGCGAGACCCCGTCTCAAAAAAAAAAAAAAAAAAAAAAAAAAAAAAAAAAAAAAAAAAAAAAAAAAACAGTGCTGGTCTACACTCTTACACTCTTTCCTGTCCTTTATAACATGTCAAATTCCATGACAAAATCTTACCAGACCTTTATATTAACACATCTTCCAAATTATTTAAAAGATCATTGCTTTTTCCATTTCTAAAGTGAGGGTTTTGGCACTCTTCCTGTACTTCTTACAGGAAGTGCTTTTTTTCTGGCCTCTGACACAGCTGAGATCAATGAAATTATAAGCCTTTTATTGAAAGATTATTTATACAGAAGTCAGAACTATCTTAGCCCTTGACGATGTTAAATAAAAATCCACTAACTGACAGTTTATATTGCACCTTATGAAAGGTGAGAAACCAGTCTATGAGACCAAAGCAACTGCTCATGCGGGTAGGGAAAGAGCTAAAGTACTCAAGGAAGGTGCTCTTTTTTGGCCTCCTAGATTTAGTGATGTTCTTCTGCTGAAGGCACTTAACTAAACAAGAGTTAAGCTGAAACTCAGGTGAGTAAGTGTATGATGATATTTTCTGTGAATCCCCAAAGAAAAGTATACAGCCATATGTTTTAGCCATTATGTTATGAGATAGTGCCTTTTAGAATTTCAGTGTGTGGGACCACAAATCATCTGAAATGCTAGTTAATCTTGAGAAAGTATTTACAACAATCTAATGCCCCCTAGAATAAAAGAGAGCATTTAATGTGGCAGACCATGATGGAGGGGAGGCAATAAAAGAGAAAGCACAGCTTGAAGTGCAGTATAACTGGGTGACTTACACCTCCCTGCTGAAAGCAGCAGACTTGCAGTTACGGAACTGCTAATCTGTTCTACTGTTTTTTAATCAGATGTTGGCATTATCTGCCACTAATTGCTTTTTCATTTCCACTTGTAATTATTCCATTGCATGTTTGTAGTGAGAAGCTGAAAATGAGGCAGATCACTGAGAAAGAATTAATTGTTAATGAATAATCATCAGTAGGAAGCCAATTTCATTATCTTCAAAGAGGTAGCCAGAGATTAACCACTAGCTGTGGTTCTCCTACTTTCTGTGCATGACTGTAAAGTAATCACAAATAATCACGCCCTCCAACTTCATCAATTATTTTCTATTATGTGGATTGATACCCATTTTTGTCTTTGTTGTTTAATGATAATGGCAGTATTCATGCTGGGGAGTGCTAATTGGAAGGTGTTACATTCAGTGGGCTCTAGGCCTAATTATTAGAGCATCGTCTTCATTAGCACATGATCCTACAAGGGTGGCATGGTGGGAGTTACTAATTTCTCCAAGTTACAAGAATATCATGTTAGGAAACTTTTGCATGTCTTTATGCCAAGTAACACACAGAAAATCTTATGTCTAGTGAAAGTTGTATAGCTACCAAGAGAGATTTTCCATTTAAACAAACCAAATAGGAGGATAATAGGAACTTTGAACACAAAACCTCTTTCTGCCATAGAAGCTGGATCTGCCCAAGACTGTTGATGAGCTTTTGCTTCTGCTTTGTTTCTGACATTTGCTGACACACATTCTTTAGAATGATTTGCACAGGCCCCTGGGGTTATTACAGCTCCTGCGGAGTTTTGCCATCTATTAATGGAAACATCATGAGATAAGTTTGAAAATCAGGACAGAAGGGTCCTAATATTTGTTACCTCAGTGACTGAGTGACACTACTGCCCACGAGTAGGGAGAAATAAATATTGTACCCTCTGTGACACTTTTACATGTGCTGGTTCACCTTGTCCTTTAACAGAGAAGTACAATTCCTTGCTGATAGACTTGCTGCAGCCTCAGAAACTCCTTTGGCACAAAACCCCATGTCCAGCATAGCATAGATACATTCACCTGCCTCCCCTCTCTGAAATGGTCTAGTTTTTTTAATGAGTGTGTCTAAATAGGCTGCCTCTCTAATTTGAAATACCTTCCTCAGTGCTTTTCATCTTTCCCAGGCACCCAGGGCTCTATTTCCAACTAAACCCGCAGATGAAGAAAGACATAGCATTCCAGAATCTCAAGCTTAATAGAATACAGAACATGTTTTTTAAACATCTCCAGGAAGCAAAACTTACAAAGGGATAGAAATATCAGGTGTAGTTGAAAGAGTAGGGGCTTTGAAATTAGTTCTAGCCATTTTGTTGGTGTGTGAGCTAGTGTAAATTATTTAACCTCTTGTAGCCTCAGTTTTCCTCATTAGGCTGTCATAAAAAGTTATGTCATAATGAGTTATATGAAATATTATATGTAAAGTGCTAAACTCGGGGCCTGGCACCTAATCAGTGCTTGCTTAGAGAGGAGTCAATCATGAAGAACCTTAAATATCTGAAGTAACAACCTTTTACTTTAGAGGAATATGAATGCCCTTCAGAGGAGAATCACCAAAGAAAAGGAATAATGGAAGCCTGAAAATAGTTCAGACATTAATTAAAAATATCTATCAAGAGAAAGGAGTCACAAAGATAAAATTACAATACACCAACAACAGCCAAGCCAAGAGTCAAATCAGAAAGGCAGTCTCCTTCATACTGCCACAAAAAGAATATAGTACCAAGGAATACATCTAACCAGGGAAGTAAAAGGTCTCTACAAAGAATTGCAAAATGCTGCTCAAAGATATCAGAGAAAACACAAAGAAATGGAAAAACATCCCATGCTAATGGATAGGAAGAATCAATATCATTAAAATAGCCATACTGATGAAAGTCATTTACAGATTCAATTCTATTCCTATCAAACTACCAATGACATTCTTCACAGAACTAGAAAAGAATATGTTAAAAATCATACAGAACCAAAAAATAGCCCAAATAGCCAAGGCAATCCTAAGCAAAAAGGACAAAGCTGAAGGCATCACATTATTCAACTTCAAACTATACTACAGGGCTACCGTAACCAAAACAGCATGGTACTGGTACAAAAACAGGCACATTGACCAATGGAACAGAATAGAGAGCCCAAAAATGAGGCACACTTATAATCACCTGATCTTCAACAAAGCTGACAAAAATAAGCAATGGACAAAAGACTCCCTATTCAATAAATGTTGCTGGAATAACTGGCTAGCCATATGCAGAAAACTGAAGCTGGAGGCCTTCCTTACATCATATACAAAAATCAACTCAAGATAGATTCAAGACTTAAATGTAATACCCCAAAGTATAAAAAAAACCCTGGAAGATAACCTAGGTAATGCCCGCCTGGACACAGGAATGGGCAAAGATTGCATGACAAATGTACCAAAAGCAATTGCAACAAAAGCAGAAATTGACAAGTGAGATCTAATTAAACTTAAGAGCTTCTGCACAGCAAAAGAAACAATCAACAGAGTAAACAGACAACTTACAGAATGGGAGAAAATATTTGCAAACTAACGTAGAGATCTAATATTCAACATCTATAAGGAACTTAAGCAAATTTATAAGAGAAAAACAAACCCTATTAAAAAGTGAGCAAAGGACATGAACAGACACTTTTCAAAAGAAGACAAACATGAGGCCAATAAGCATGTGAAAGAAAGCTCAATATCACTAATCATTAGAGAAATGTAAATCAAAACCACAATAAGATACCATCTCACACCATTCAGAATGGCTATAATTAAAAAGTCAAAAAATAAGAGATGTTGGCCAGGCGCGGTGGCTCATGCCTATCACCCCAGCACTTTGGGAGGCCGAGGTGGGTGGATCACAAGCTCAGGAGATTGAGACCGTGGTGAAAGCCTGTCTCTACTAAAAATACAAAAAATTAGCTGGGCACGGTGTCGGGCACCTGTAGTCCCAGCTACTCAGGAGGCTGAGGCGGGAGAATAGCGTGAACCCGGCAGGCAGAGCTTGCAGTGAGCCAAGATTGTGCCACTGCACTTCAGCCTGGGCGATACAGCAAGACTCCGTCTCAAAAATAAAATAAAATAAAATTTTAAAAAAGAGATATTGGTGAGGTTGTAGAGAAAAGGGAACACTTATACACTGTTGGTGCAAGTGTAAATTTGTTCACTGATTATGGAATTTGGCAGTCATACTTGGCAATTCCTTAAAGAGCTAAAAGCAGAACTACCATTTGACTCAGCAATCTCATTACTGGGTATATACTCAGAGGAATATAAATCATTCTACCATTAAGACATTTGCATGCAAATATTCATTACAGCACTATTTGCAACAGCTAAGATATGGAATCAACCTAAATGCCCATCAATGACAGATTGGATAAAGAAAATGTGGTACATATACCATGGAATACTATGCAGCCATAAAAAAGAATGAGATCATGTCTTTTGCAGGAACACGGATGGAGCTAGAGGTTAACATCCTCAGCAAACTAGTTGAGTATTAGAAAACCAAATACTGCATGTTCTCACTTATAAGTGGGAGCTAAATGGTGATAACTTATTATGAACACAAAGGAAGAAACAACAGACACTAGGATCTACTTGAGGGTGAAGGGTGGGAGGAGGGAGAGGAGCAGGAAAGATAACTATTGGGTATTGGACTTAATTCCTAGGTGATGAAATAATTTGTACAACAAAACCCCATGACAAACCTTCACATGTACTCCAAAACCAAAAATAAAAGTAAAAAAAATAGTGATTATACAGAGAAATATTAGCAATGTCTGAGAAAGACTGGATTTGGAGGACAAGAACGGGAAAAGTATGTTGAGTGAGTGCTATTTTAAGTAGACTGGGTTATAGGTGGCAGCTGCTTGATCATCAAGAGGGATACAATCATAGAGAAGAGGAAACTACACCTGTGAGAGACCTGGACTGCCAAAGGTTGAGCAGAAAGGTTGAAATGTCTTCTAAGTTTTCTTAGTAGTCACTGGTGAATGGTACAAAGCCTCCTAACAAACTTGGTGAAAATCATCCTCAGAACTTTCCTCTTGAATATATTAATTAGATAATCCTTTTACACAATGACCTTTCCCCAGGAACAAAATTACTTTATCTTTCATGGAAAATAACACTAGACTCTTGGCTTATCTATTTTTAAACAAGAATTTGGAAAGGAGATGGTGAGAAGTAGGGTAAAGAGGACAGCATACACATAGCTATCCCATATTTTCACAGTATTTGTAGTGTTACATGTGAGAAAAATGATTACCATGGGATGAACCTAATAGATTCTCTAACTTATTAATAGGTAACATCATTTTGGCATTTGCGCATAGGATTATTCCAGGATGGCGAGCCATAACCTGATGCTAGCGCATGAAATGTGTCTTTTGTATAAGTCATCATAACTAAGACCTCTTGTTTACACAACTTGTTTGTCTGACTTGTCTGACTTTTCTTACGTGTGTAGGACATTTCACAGAGCACTGAACACACACTTCAGGATCCTGACCTTATTGTGATGTAGGCATTACAGGTGGTTTACTGATAACTGGTTGCTGTTGCCAAATGTTTTGTTTCTACCTTTCACACCCTTCTCAGCAACTTGACTGATGCCTTTGACAAGAGAAACATGAGAGAGAGTAAGTGGAAGAAAGCTGAACTCATCCTTTTATCAGGAGCCAACTCCTATGGTAACTAACTTACTGCCATGATAACAGCATTAATCCATTCATGAGGACAGAGCCCTCATGACCTAATCACCTCTTAGAGCCTCGCTTCTCAACACTGTTGCACTGGGGGTTAGGTTTCCAACGCATGAACTTTGTGGGACACATTCAAACCATAGCAATAGGGCATGGGGAACATCTCAGTCCTGAAATACACTCTCTTCATGACCTAGAGGTAGGAATCACATCCAACATCTTTTTGTTGGTATTTCATATTTATGTAAAATAATAATATTATACATTTTAAAGACTGTAACACTTTATTCATTAATTCATGTATCTGACATTGTACTAAGGAGAAGATATGTTTTTTGCCCTCCAAAGCTTAAAGTCATATATGTTATCATTTAGTGGAGGTCTTATTTCAGAGTGCTTTATAGGTGAGCAAGAGAAATCCAAAATAGGAATTTTAGAGGCCTCTGAGTATTTTCAGGGATAAAATAGTTTTAAAACTAAATAATATGATCTTACATGTGATGAAATTTTCTGAGATGAGAGTCCTGAACTTCAGAGTAAAACTCACAAATTATATTGCTCTTTAAAACATATAAAAGTAGGTGGGGCTACAACATATGAAAATAAAACTTGATGAAATTAAGGAAAATACTAAACTGTCTTTAGGTGACTTCATCCTGTCAATTCAGCCATCATATATTTTTACAAATAAAATCTTTCTAGCACTTAATACATTTTCAAGTACTTTATGTAAGAGATAAGAGCTCGTTACATAATACCAGGCTCACATCCTATACATTTCCATCTGAAGTATTAGATTCTGAATCAAACACAAAGATTAACAGATAGTCTCAGGAATGAAGCCATAACAGAAACTGCCCATGACAAGTGAAAACAATACCCCTAAAATGCTATTCTCTCATTTTGTCATCTCATATCAATTTTAATACCTTATGTCTCATCAGAGAGCGGTTATACTCTGACACATTCCCTCTAGGTGCAAGATGGCAGCTACTAAAATATAAATCACTGTAGAGAATTACTGGATTTAGAGCCAATTCTTCTAATCGAAAATAACAGCAATGTTAATTTCAGCTTGAGAATGATGGCTTTTGTATGGTGATATAATGGTACAGACTATAATAGTGTCAACCACCGCAATAAAATATGCTTCAAATGGGCTACCTTTTTTACATTTAGACTAGGGTGACTTCTGTCACATTTCTTTTTCTGGCATGAAACTGACAATCTATTAAATAAATATTAAACCCTAGCCGTCGTCAAAGCAGGCTGAACCATATCAGGATTTTAAATAACTTCATTAATTGCTTAACTACCTTTTCCCTAAATTCCTAAGGGATCTTTTGATGCTAGTCACTCTAATGAGTTACCAAGTGATTCATGACTTCAACCTGTTATCATGCAAAATACATTTCCAGTTGGAAATCTTTGCAGATGGTTTTGCCAGAAAGTAGGTAGCCTTCCTAGACTTTAAAAAGAGCAAATTTCAGTTATATATTTTCTTATTTGGTTTTACGTTAGTACTCTGAGATAGTATCATGTGTCCAAACATTTAGTTCAGGCAATACATGATCAATTGAAGGGTCTACTTGAATGGTAAAAGAAGATCTGGAATTATCTGTGGATGAATCATCCATGACAATTTTTTACTACACACTGGCTAGTCCTTGCTTTCCTATAAACTTTCCTGTTCTGTCTTTCCAAAGTATTAATAGAAAACACAGAATTTTTTTAGTAATCTAGACAAAACATAATTTGTAAGGTAACTATTTTTCAAAGGACAGGAAGAAATAAGCGTTTGTTTTTTAAAAGCTAGGTCTATTTCTCTCCACTTGAATGATACTCAAACATTGAGTATTCTTTATTTTTAATGGCATATGTTTTTATCATACTAGCACATATGCATACTTAAAAAAATACAGTAGAGCTAATAAAGATCATTCCTGGAGAAGCCCTTCTGGCAGCCCTCTGTTCTCTGTTGCAGTCTCGACTGACTGCTCTCTAGGAGTGGTACAGATCTGCTTTTTTAGGATTTCCTTTGGCCTCTGCCCTGTATTGAATCACCCATTTCTAGTGTTCTGAAAGCCAAATAGAAAAGGAGAGTTAGAGGAAGCCATATAGATTTTCTTTTCATCTTCTTTATAGGAAGATGTCCTTGAGTCTGAGCCCTCTCTAGAGATTAAAACTTGTAATTCTTGGAAGGATAATTAAGAGGTAGTTGCTTAATAATCAACTCAAATAATCCTCTTGTTTTTAACTCTACCTTTGACTGCTGCTTTCAGTATCCGGTGCTTCTAATTTCTGAGCTTTTCAGGGTCTCTGTGTCATGAATCAATTCATGTTCCTGGGACTTAGAGATTTCAACTTTCTTTTTTCTCTCTTTCTTTTTTTTTTCCACATCTTCCCATTTGTTACATTGGCTCCTCTTCTTTCTTTTTGTCCTTGTGCATCGTGATGACAATGATTTTATCTATCACTTTACTAGTAGTAAGGAATGAAGCAGTGATAAACAGATTTATTGTCTGCTATGTTCACTAGATGTTGATTATTTTGAAGCTTTGTCTTTTAGTCAAGCATTTGGGCAGTCAACAAATAGTAGGTCTACTGGGAATAGAAAATATTTCCAATCTATATAACGGAAACTCCCCAATTTATTTATAAATGTTTCAGTAATTTTTAATCCGTGCTCCTCAGAGTTATAGAGATTCCACAGCACTTCCCTGGGGAACCACCACATAGGAAACGACATAAAAAGGCTGCTAGTAGGTGGATCATTGGGCCACCAACCTCTCCTCCTACCCCAAATCTAAGAAACTCCATTTTTACCTGTTTCGGATAGATATTATATGTTATATAACATTTTAATTTGACAAAAAGGTTCAGAGATACAAAATGTTTCAACCCAATTTATGTCCAAAAGCGTAATAAATATTCAGTATTAATACTAAATAAGTTAAATGTAGACTAGCCCTCTTGAGAATGAGTGGCTGAGTTTTATGAGAAAGTGTCATCTGATGACACTTTACGTGCAGAATTATTCATTTTAATTGCTTTTTCTTTGCTATTACTTATACGTAGACTCTAGATTACGCAGGCTCCTATATCAGTGTGTTACTGGTGGAGGGTGTCCAGGTTCTTGGCTTCTTGAACAAAGAATTGGACAAAACCCACAAACAAAAGAAAGAATGAAGCAACAAAAGCAGAGTTGTATTGAATGAAAGTACACTCCACATGGTGGGAGGGGGCCCAATCATAGGGGCTCAAGAGCCCTGTTACGGAAGTTTTTGAGGCTTAAATACCCTCCAGGGGTTTCCACCGGTTACTTGGTGTACACTCTATGCAAATGAACAAGATGAAGTAAAGTTATGAAGTCATTTACTTGGTGTATGCCCTGTGTAAATGAAGGTATTTCCTCTCTTAGCTGAAGTGTTGCCATTTGATTCAGTTCTAGGAAGTCAGCATGAATTGGCTATAGGTTCCCTACCTCCAGACCCTATTCTCTTGCCTCAAGTGCATAGTTGAATTCAAAGTAGATGTTTTTATACCTTTAAGAGATGCTAAACTGGGACACAAAGTAGTGGCAAATTTCCTCAGACTGACTGCATAGTTGCTCTATTTTATAATTGTATTATTTTTGTTTGTTTGTTTTTTTAGAGAGAGAGAAAAAACTAGACAGAGTCTTCCTCTGTCACACAAGCTAGAGTACAGTGGGACAGTCATAGCCCACTGCAGCCTCAAACTCCTGGGCTCAAGCAATCCTCCAGCCTCAGCTTCCCACATAGGTAGGATCACAGTTTTGTGCCGCTACAAAACACAGTTTTTTGTAGAGATAAGGTCTCTCTCAGTTTCTTCTTTTTACTCCTGTCTTCTCTCGTCTTCCTTACTCTTGTAATAGCTTATCCAGAAGTGCATTCTTTTTGCGTTAACTCTCTAGCATATTCAGATATCACAATCACATCATTCATTCATTCCATTTGTAAACTGTCAATTATTCCATGTTTCCTGGAAAACATCAGGTAATTGTTTCCACATATTTAGTGCTCACTTAAATACCAAAGAGTTTATTTTTCTGGGCACAGAGCCGTTTAAAAACTTGATATATTTTCAGAAACCAGGATTGTTTATCTTAACAGAGAAAAACTGACAATATGGGAAAATAATTGATATACTTTCTTCATTTCATATAGAACCAAACTAGAGGTAGGTAAACACCTAATTTATTTCACAAAGAAGCAAATTCCCATGTCCTTCTTACTTTTGTTGTAAGTGTTGCCCTTGAGTAGAAGATAAGCAGTTCCCATTTATGAGCTAGTTCTTTGCCCATTCCTGGCTGGTATAATTTCAGAATCCAACTGCATCTATGAAATTTGGAGGCAAGCAACTAATACCTGACTCAAGTGTTCACCAACTCTTAAATCATATTTTTATAATATATAATTTCTCAAATACAGAAAATTATTGCTAGACACATTCCATTCTATAAAAGCCCAATATGTTATATATTTGGGGCCATTGGGTTTTACCAAAAAAAGACCTGTAAGCCTTGGAATAGGACCAAATTTTGAATTATTAAAGATTTGAAGGATGAATTCTCTGGGGTCATCTTTATGCATTCATGTACTCTAGGAAAGAAGCACACATACCAATTGCTCATAATTGCTATACTATTGTCAAATAATGCTTAATGTTTTCTTATTCAAAGGCATATGAGTTATAAAAAACTTGTATAATATTGAAAAAAGATGCTTCCAAATAAGAAGGGTGTTCATTGATATTTTACAACAAAATTTTGCCCATAGTTTCTTTTTTTTTCATTCATTCTTTTTTTTTTTTTTTTTTTTTTTTTTTTTTGGAGACAGAGTCTTGCTCTCTCACCCAGGCTAACGTGCAGTGACACGATCATGGCTCACTGCCACCTTAAACTCCCGAGCTCCACGGATCCTCTTGCCTCAGCCTCCCAAGTAGCTGGGACTACAGGCATGCACCACCACTTTGGCTAATTTTTGGCTAATTACTAAATTGTTTATTAGAGACAGGTTCTCACCATCTTGGCCAGGCTAGTCTCAAACTGCTGAGCTCAAGCAATCCTCCTGCCTCAGCCTCTCAAGTAGCTAGGACGAAAGGCACATGCCACCATGCCCAGATAATTTTAAAATTTTTTGTAGAGATGGAGTCTTGCTATGTTTCTCAGGCTGGACTCAAACTCCTGGGCTCAAGTGATCCTCCTGCCTTGGCCTCCCAAAATGCTGGGAATACAAGTGTGAGTGACCATGCCCGGCTGCCCATATGTTCTTAATTTCTGGACTATTTTATCACTCTAAAACAAATATTAATAGGTAGAAGTTCTATAATATATATATTTTTAATACCAAAATGAATTCCTCCATGAGTCAAACATTCTGCATTATTGCCAGGTAAAGCCTTACTCAAATAACATTCATGTTCTTGATGCCACTGCAGTCATTCCCATTGCTGTATCTGATTCAGTAGTGACTCAAGGTTTACACTGGGTTTCAGTGTCCTTTTGCTTTTTATATCTTTTATTTAGGATAGAAGATATGATTTATGAGTATCTTTTATTCATACAGCATGTATATTAACAAACTAAATCATTTACTAGAACCCAAGTCACACAGCATTTTTTATTAATCAGATAGAATAAATTAAAAACCAAGAATCAGGTATCATATCAGTATGTAAATACAGCAAATGTGCAATGAATCCATTTGATCTATACCACAATTCACATTTACAGCCAGTGTTCAAACACAATTCAAATCCAGATTATAGCATTTTCATCCAGTTCTGATAATGTCATACTGTGGCTTCACCTGAGCACATTGACTGCTTAAAACTGATGTGTGATGGTTGAGGAAAGTCATACATTTTGGTTTTCATGGTTTATCTGTTTCATAATGCTTTTGCAACTGGAAAAATATATTGTGGCATCAGCACTTAAAAGGGTACCCATTCACTCATATCTTAGACAACTACAGCTTAAGTTTTTTAACATGTGGTCAATTAGGCATTTTGGAGAATAAATTGTCTTTTCTCATAAGTTGTATTTTTTAAAAGGACTATATAGTTAAATGGGTAGAAAGAAAATAAGAACAAACAGATAAAATATTTATTTATTTATTTATTTGTATTTTGAGATGGAGTCTCACTCTGACGCCCAGGCTAGAGTGCAGTGGCACGATCTCAGCTCACTGCAACCTCCACCTCCTGGGTTCAAGTGATTCTCCTGCCTCAGTCTCCTGAGTAGCTGGGATAACAGGCGTGTGCCACCATGCCCGGCTAATTTTTGTATTTTTAGTAGAGATGGTGTTTCACCATGTTGGTCAGGCGGGTCTCAAACTCCTGATCTCGTGATCTGCCTGCTTAGGTCTCCCAAAGTGCTGGGATTACAGGCGTGAGCCACTGCACCCAGCAAAGATTTATTTTTAAAGACTTCATCGGTTCTAATAATATAGGTTGGTACCAAAGGATTTGACAAAAAGTGTAAGGAAATGGAATGACTTTGGAGCCAAATATTACATGAGGAAGCAGGATAGGAACTCTTTAGTCATGTAGGAAAAATGATTACTTACTCAAGAAATTCAAAGCATTTTCCAAGGTACTTGGGTACTTTGAAATAACTGAACATGATCTTTGATCTCAAGATAGAAGGACATAGTAGTATGGAATAACAGAAAATGTTATGAGTATAAGCAGATGATTACAATATTTGCAAAGTTGTGTAGAAAGAAAACAGTCATAGATAAAATTGGAGAAAGGAGAGGGTAATTTACTAGAAGATAAAACTTGGTTCTACCTAAAACTCAGATATATGACTGATTTATTTCATGAGCACAAAAAGGAAGAGGAAGAACATAATCCATGAACCACCATTGTTGCTGCCCATATCCTTTGTATCCATTGCTGATAATGAAAGTATGACAATACATTTAAGAAGAAAATAATTTGTAAAAGAAGAACCTCAAAGATTTTTAAAATTCTAGAAATTACATTTCAAGCTATAAGAAGCATTTGTTTTATAAAGGGTGGAATATATCATATTTCTCATATTTTCACAATATGACAAAAGTATGTTTAATCATCTTCCCTTCCAACATGCTCCCTCTCCAATATTTCTTAGTTCCAATCATTGTTATCACCATCCTCTAAGTCATCCAGGTCAGAAAGGTAGGCACCATTCTTGATTCTTTCCTCTCTTTCAGCCTTGATGCCCAATCAATTCCTGAATTTTATACTTTTATAAGAATTTGTGAATCCTTTCTCTTTTCTTCATTCCTGTTACACTCTTTCCATTGATCCTTCCATCAATTTGGTCTTCTCCTTCTCTAATCCTCCATAAAGAAGCCAAGGTAATTTTCCTGAAGCACAAATTAGAATGGATCACTTCTAGTTTAAAACCTTTTAATGGCTACTCATTATCCTGAGGATAAAGTCCAAAACCCTTAGAATGTTTCCCAAGCCCAGCTGGACCTGGACTTCCTTTGCCTCTCCAGCACACCCCTTGTGACATATGCCCCACTCCTTCCTCCATGTCAGCTGCAGTAATACTGGGAATGTAGCTGGGCACCCTTTGTTTCTGGGCTTTCAAACAAGCTATGTCTTTAAACAGAATATTCCTTTCCTCTTCCACAACCTACTATCACCTGCCTTTCCAACTTACTCACAGAGTATTCACCAGGTCCTCGGTTTACTTGGGATTTCCACAATAAAGACTTTCTTGACTCATATGCTGAAGTCTTTTGTGGGGGGTCAGTTACTGTGGTAGTAAGTGTTCCTTCTATTGTTATTGCATGTTTACTTGTACCTCTCACTCACAATGTTGCAAGTTCATTGAGAATAAAAATGGTATCTTTTTATCATTAGATATATCCCCAACATGTAGCATGATACCTAGCACTCAATGAATATCTGTTGGAGGAATTAATTAATAATAGACATGCATTCCTCTACAAAGTTTTGTTTAAAAGGAAGCAAAAACTGAACTAGTGTCACTAGACAAATCAGCCACAAGCCACATTAAACCTCCTTAATGCAATTTGTACAGTACTTTGGTACTGTTCATACTGGGCACTCTACTAAACACACTTTAATCTAGGCTCACTACAAATGATAATAGCTAACATTTGTTGAATCTATAATGTTGGTCAAGCACCATGTTAAATTCTTTACAAATACTATCTTATTTAATCTCAGGTACTCAATCCAAAAGAATGGCAGTCATTCTTAATTTTTCCCTTTCCCTCACTCTGCTTCTAGCAAGTACTCTCAACTCTCCTTCAAAATATATTCAGAATCCATCCACTTCTTCACTTCTTTCCATTTCTTCTCTTATGACCCTGGTGTAAACTACCATCATTTCTTTTCTTAGGTCAGGTTTATTAAGATATAGGTTATATACAATAAAGTTTGCATGTTTAGTTCCACAGTTTGATGACTTTTGATAAATGTGAACTGCTGCATAACCATCATCACAATTGAGATTCAGAATATTTCCATCACTTCAGAAAACTTTCTCCTACCCCTTTGTAGCCATTTCCCTTATCTCATTCCAATCAGTGGCTACGTCTGGTCTGTTCTCTGGCCCTGTCGTAGTGCCATTTTAAGAATCTCATATAAATGGAATTTTGAAGTATGTAGCCTTTTGTGACTAGCTTGTCACTGAGCATAATAATCATGATATTTATCTATGTTGGTGCATGTAGCAGCAGTTTTTTTCCTTACTATTGCTGAATAATATTATTATGGATAAACCAGAATTTGTTTGTTTCTTTATCAATTAATAGATATTTGAATTGTTTTTAATTTTGGGGTACTATGCAAAAAAAAGGTTCTATAAACATTCTCATACAGATCTTTGTATGGACAAATGTTTTTTCTCAATAAATATCTAGACATGGGATTGCTGGGTCATATGGTAGATGTATATTTAACTACAAGAAATCACTTAACTGTTTTCCAAAGCCTCTGAACCATTTTGTATTTCTACCAGGAATATATGCATGTTTTAGTTGCTCTGCATCTTTGTCAACACTTGGTATTTTCAGGGTGTTTTTTAGTAGAAAACCATTTATCTGAAAGGCATTTTCAGTTCTTAAAATGTTAGTTAACCTAGTAGAAATGTAGTACTAGCTCATTATGCTTTTAACTAGCAATAATAATGTTGAGAAAATTTTTGTGTTCTTATTTTGCTACCTATATTTCTTCTCCTGTGACGTATCTGTTCAAATCTTTTGTAAATTTAAAAAAAAAAATTGTGTTGTTTGTCTTCTCATGGAGTTATAATTTTTCTTTATATATTCTGATGAATTCCTTTAAGAGGTAGTTGCTTGGCTAACAGTCTGTGGCTTATCTTTGTTCCTATATTTCAAAGAGCAGTTTTTAATTTTGGTAAAGTCCAATGTATCAATTTTTTTATGACTCAGACTTTTTGTTGTTGTTATTGCCATAAGAAATCTTTCAGTAACCTAAGGTAACAAATATATTCTCATGTGTTTTCTCTTAGCAGTTTTATACTTTTAGGTCTTCTATGTATGGTATGATATAATACTAGAGGTTCATTTTTTTTGCATAAGAATGTATTCCTAGGCTATACCCCTTTCCACTGTACAAAAATCTGATTTGTAAGAGCTGACAGATTTTTTTTTTTTTAATACTTTAAGTTCTAGGGTACATGTGCATAACGTGCAGGTTTGTTACATATGTATACGTGTGCCATGTTGGTGTGCTGCACCCATCAACTCGTCAGCACCCATCAATTCATCATTTATATCAGGTATAACTCCCAATGCAATCCCTCCCCCTTCCCCTCCCCATGATAGGCCCCAGTGTGTGATGTTCCCTTACCTGAGTCCAAGTGATGTCATTGTTCAGTTCCCACCTATGAGTGAGAACATGCGGTGTTTGGTTTTCTGTTCTTGTGATAGTTTGCTAAGAATGATGGTTTCCAGCTGCATCCATGTCCCTACAAAGGACGCAAACTCATCCTTTTTTATGGCTGCATAGTATTCCATGGTGTATATGTGCCACATTTTCTTAATCCAGTCTGTCACAGATGGACATTTGGGTTGATTCCAAGTCTTTGCTATTGTGAATAGTGCCGCAATAAACATACG
>NW_016807891.1:3029716-3035010 GCF_001698545.2 Rhinopithecus bieti
GACCTCTGCTGCTTCCCCTTTTGTTGTTTAGCTGTGCCCTGTCCCCAGAGGTGGAGTCTACAGAGACAGGCAGGTTTCCTTGAGCTGCTGTGAGCTCCACCCAGTTCGAGCTTCCCAGTGGCTTTGTTTACCTACTTAAGCCTCAGCAATGGCGGGCGCCCCTCCCCCAGCCTCGCTGCTGCCTTGCAGTTAGATCGCAGACTGCTGTGCTAGCAATGAGAGAGGCTCCGTGGGCATGGGACCCTCCCAGCCAGGTGTGGGTTATAATCTCCTGGTGTGCCCGTTTGCTTAAAGTGCAGTATTGGGGTGGGAGTTACCCGATTTTCCAGGTGTTGTGTGTCTCAGTTTCCCTGGCTAGGAAAAGGGATTATGTTCCACCTTGGGATTCCCAGGTGAGGTGATGCCTCGCCCTGCTTCAGCTTTCGCTGGTCGGGCTGCAGCAGCTGACCAGCACCGATTGTCCGGCACTCCCTAGTGAGAAGACGCCAGTACCTCAGTTGAAAATGTAGAAATCACCTGTCTTCTGTGTCGCTCGTGCTGGGTGTTGGAGACTGGAGCTGTTCCTATTCGGCCATCTTGCTCCGCCCCCGAGCTGACAGATTTTTAATATCCACATTTGTTTACATTGTCGTGACCCCCAAATTATTTACTTTTATGGTAGGCATAGGCCAGGACTATCATACTAACTTCCTCCTAGACATTATGAGTAACCCTAATTTTAGATATCACAGACTTGTCATCATTACCTGGATGCAATGTGCCATATCACTGTTCTGTGACCAACAGACACTGAAAGAAGATGGTGCTGGTAACATCGTAGGAAATTAGATCTAGATGATGTGGTCTAGTCTCTTCTCTTGCATACTCAGGTAAGTGATATTGGCAATACCTTCACAACTTCCCGATAGAAGGCAGCATCCATAGTCCTAGTATTGTTCTATGAAAAAGCTTCTCTTCATTTTGTAACATCCACTTTCATCAAAACTGCAAGATACTAAGTCACAAAAATGCATAATGACTTATTTTACATATATTTGCTGTTTTATATTTTAAATCAATGCAGATTTCACAATGGCATATAAAGAATTTAGTTGGATTTTCAGAGTTTTCAGAAAACTAGAAATGAATTGCCCTTCTGGCTAGAAGTCTGTTTGGGTTTCTCCTTCTGCCATCTTCCTATTCATGCTGCCTTTACTCCACATGGATTCTATAGATTTTATTTAAATTACACCAACTTACAGAGACATATCTGCCCTAGAGAAGTTTGAGTCTTTTAACATTCTAGTCACCACTAATGTTCCTTTTTCATTTAGGCTTTTAATTTGGATGAATTCCAAATTACTATTTATTCAGATAGAAACACTACTAATTACACAAAGCATCTTAATAAAGAATGAAAACACAATTCAGTGCATCCTCCTTGTGCCTTCTAAGGCCTAATAGTTTTAAAATAGCACTAAGGAACTTTCTTTTATAGCTATTATCTAGTGGTGTTAAAACTCTTGTTCCTTGTTATTTTTCTAATGTTGAGCAAGCTTTAGATTGAAGAACTTCATGGAGAGTTCTTAATCTCTCACTTAGATTTTAAATTTGACCAACTAGGAATGTTTAAGGAAACTTATTTGTCTGCCACTAATGTTTTAAAATAAGTCTCTAGAGTTATGCTAAAAACAGAGTATAGAAATTAAGGAGTAAGCTTGATTTTCTTGATCCTGATACCCGTCAGCATTTACTGGATCCTAATCTTTTGTTTCTTTGTTGATGTTACTATAGCAGATGGCATTGACGGCCCCAGCTCTTCCCCTCCTCATGCCCCCATCCTTTGCTATGTGATTTTGTAGTTTCCCTATCAAGATGTGAAGTGTTTTCCTTACTTCTTGATTCTGAGTTCAGGCATATAATTGGCTTTGGCCAATGGGATATCAGAAAATGTGATGCAGCAGAGACTTGAAGATGCACTCCAGAGACTAGATTTATTCTTTTCTGCTGCAGCAATTCCCATGAAATTGCAGTCCCAGCCTAGCCTGTTGGCCCCAGAATGAAGGTGAGAGACATGTGAAGTAGACCTACAATTACCCAGTCAAGACCAGCTTAGATTACTTTGCCCTCAGATGACATTCAAACACGTGAATGAACCCAGTGTAGATAAGCTGAACCTCACAAACACATGAAAAATAATTGTATATCACTCAGGTGTGAGGGTTATTGTTACACAATCACCAACCAAATTAAAAACTTTTTGGGAACAGGGCCTTTGTTTCACTCATTTATTAAATCTCTGGTGTCTAGCACTCAGTAGAGGCTTATTTAATCTTTATTGGATGGTTTCATGAATAAATAAATCATTGAAAATATTTTCTCTCTTTTTTTGTTATACTTAGATACCATGCTAATAGCCTTAACTGAGAGCTTCTATGTGTAATAAAAAGGGCCACTCAATGAACTAACCTGTAATTAATCATCCTAGAGATGGTGGCCTATCTTTTTGTCCCAAGCTGTCCTGAAATAATTTCCACAGCCTCTCCTGATCCCCTGACTTTGTTTAACCATTCTTTTTTTTTTTTTCTTTGAGATAGATTCTTGCTTTGTCGCCCAGGCTGGAGTGCAGTGGTGCGATCTCAACTCACTGCAAGCTCCACCTCCTGGGTTCATGCCTCCTGAGTACCTGGGACTACAGGTGCCCGCCACCACACCCGGCTAATTTTTTGTATTTTTAGTAGAGACAAGGTTTCACTGTGTTAGCCAGGATGGTCTGGATCTCCTGACCTTGTGATCCACCTGCCTCGGCCTCTCAAACTGTTGGGATTACAGGCTTGAGCCACCACACCCAGCCTTAACCATTCTTAACAGTAAGAAATTCTTCTGATAAAGATAAGTAGCCGTCAAAGAATGATCTGCAGACCATAAATAAGCACTGAATAAAAACTTTTTAACAACCTAGCTAAATATAGGTAGTAGTGTTTTGTCTCAAGTCAAGCTCTATTGTAAATGGAAGAGTGAGCCATTTGTGTTTCCTTTTGAGCTCACTTCCTCGTCCTTCTCCCAAAATAAATACCCTTAAAATATATACCCTTATCCTCTTCCCTATCAAATCCTGTTCTTATGAAATACATCTGAAAGACAGCTACAGAAGTAATTACTGGTAGTACTGCCTTTCATAGGAAACTTGCATGTTAAGATTCCTTCATTTATTCATTCATTCCATAATGCTGAGTGGCCACTCTGCCCATCACTATGGGGAGAAATGAGGATGCAGTGGTGACAGATACAAACATAGTATGTTCTTTCATAGAGCTCATGATTTGGAGATTGGGGCAGGTTGGAAAACAGACACTGAACAAGAGTACTACCTCTTGGAAAGGAGAGCTAAAGAGGATGGTGGATTGTATGGCAAGAGTTGCTGCCCTAGTCTACAGGGCAGGAAATTCCCCTGGGGAAATGCTGTTTACACTTGAAGAAGTTGATTTTAGTTAAAAAAAAAAAAAAAAAAAAAAAGAAAAGCATGGGAAAATATTTCCTGAAAGATGAACTGTGTATAGAAAGGTCCTAAGGAGGGGCAGATCATAGTTTGTTCCAGGAACCAAAGGAATGCAGGCTGGCTGAAAGGAAGAGAATAAGTCTTGATGATAGTATTTTGAATTGAGTTCAAAGTTTTGTGTTTGTACCCAATATTGTACTCGAAAGATCATTTGTGTTTTTATACCCTATTTGGGTGATAGTTTCAGTAGAACCATCACCATTATACATCTATGTAACAAACCAGCATATGGACCTCCTGAATCTAAAATAGATAAAGTAACAAACTGCTACTACTACTACTATCAATAATAATAAATAGGCCAGAGTCTACTTTTTTTTTGGCAAGTCATCACTGATTCTCCTTGTATGAAGAAAAGCACTGGGTCATATTAAGCAAGCCTAATAATACTAAAATATTCTGTCTTAAGGCAGTATACTTGATATGAAAATATGAAATAATTTTTAAACAACTTTAGCTCTAATTTGCGTGTCACAATAATTCTTGGGAAGATGCTGGAATAAAATTACCATGAATGTTGTCTTAATAGACCACCCCCTTTGACCAAATTGCTAAACTTGCCAACTCTGTCAAGTCTCCCTGACCTATAGCACCCAGATGCTGTGGAAATGGGCTATTCTTAAGGATAAATGCATACCTCTGCTGCCACTTACTGAGTTTTGTTGTTAACATGAATCAGTTGTGTTTATTCTCAAATTTATTTATGCTACTTATTTCTCATTTTGTAATTTTAAAAATTTAATTATCAAATAAAAGAAATTTAATTGTTTAAAAGCTATGATCTAGATGAAAAATCAAATTTAATGTTTTGGAAAGTACTGAAAATTGCTGTAAAATTGCTTTAAAATAAATTACAGGTAAGAAAACAGAAAATATTGGGGAAATATCAGGAAAACCTAAATGAATTCTGCTTTGGATTGCTTCATTTATGGCTTTAAGTTCTTAATTCACATAAATAAAATAAAACAACTGGCATTTATTGAGGATGCATTATGGATTTGTTTGTGTAAAATGTCAATGCAGATCTCCATCCACTGGCCCCATACCAAAGAAATGGCATTGGCCCTACATTTGAAGTTTGGCAAATGAATAGATATATATCTTAAGTTAAACTAGTATGTTATGATATGTGTGTATCTTTTTATTATTTCCGTTTTAGCCTACTTCTTTGATTAAACCTAAAGTAGGTTTGATTTAACCTACTTCTTTGATTGTTGATACCGATCTTATAAGAATTCTTTTACTCTATAAAGAATGTGAGCATTCATGCTCTAACATATAGGAAAGCTGTTACTACCTAAGTGTAGAGTGGGTGCATCACTACCTCTAGCCCTGTTAGAATATGACTGAGATTACATATGATAATGGAAGTTTTATATATATATGTGTGTGTGTGTTATATTTTTGTAATTTTGGAGACAACAGAGAGAGTGTTACAAAACAGGAATCTGGAATCATTTTCTCTTCTGGAAGGAAGTATTATTTGCTTCTTTGATTTATTTCTTCTACAGTGCAAAGACAGAAGCACATTTATTTCTGCTTAAAGTAACCCAGGAGTTAAGGATGATTTTCAGAGGTGTTTCATGTTTTATTTTTTACCCTCTCTGATCATAATGGCAGGTGTAGCAAGAACAGGAAACTTCCAAACACTGCTGCTCCCTCTACACTCATTATCCTGGAGACCCTAATTTAGACAAGAAGAGTTTCCTTTCTGACTAAACCAGGCCTTTCTCACTAGCTCACTTTTTTTTTTTTT
>NW_016807892.1:0-2704 GCF_001698545.2 Rhinopithecus bieti
TAAAGACGTTTTAAAATAAGATGGGTGGTTAAATTAAACAAGTGATTTTGAAGCAATAAAACATAAACCAATATTTTCCAAATAACTAATGCATATTATAAATGCAAGTATGTGGGGGAAAGAACCATTTATTGTGCAAGAAAGATCAGTGAGTACTGATGGAATACATTTGCTAATATGTAAAATGCCACTGTAACTAATTTAAGAAACTAGCACTTGTGAAGCTTTGATTTAGTATTAAAGAACACCCACAATTGTCTTAAAGTTTTAAAAATACACCTTTTACCAGCTACATATTTGCATGAGGCTAGGTTATCTTATTGCTTCCTTAAAGCAAATTGCAAAGAAAGAGATAGAGAATCCAGCTGCCTTCTATTAAGTTCAACACTACAGATTTTCAATAATATAAACACATGACACATTTTTTACTCAATCTTTTATCATAGAAAAGTTATATTTTCATTTAAAAATTTAAGAAATATTTTCTATTGTCACAACCTGGGTCATGGGTTACTACTGATATCTATTTGGTAGAGGCCATCAATGTTGCTAAACTTTCTGTAATGCACAGGACAGTCCTCACAAAGCATTATCTAGCTCATAATATCAATAGTGTTAAGGCTGTGAAATCTAAACTAAAATAGATTTTGACAAAATCTCAATTTTATATTTCTATCACAGTAAATGTCAATGTAATCAATATAAAATCATACTCACTGGGATACTTTATCATTTAAAAATTTTAAAAGTCTCAAGGACCAAAGAAAACACAAATAATTTGCTTCGATATTTTAATAGGCAAAATACAGCTTATGATGTCTAGAGCCAGGACGTAACACTGAGCTTGATATCATGCAAAGTAATTAGCCAGAATAACAAGACAGGTTTTAAAAATGCTCACCTTTGCTTGATATGATAATATATCGCCAAAGTCACACTGTGGAAGGAAAAAAATTCATAACAATAAATGTTATTTGTTAGGCTTGAAGACATTTTTTAAAACAGGGGTAGAGGAAACTCTCCTAGCAGCTGTGAAATTCAAATCTTATAGTTCAGAACAGTACCATAAGGGCAGTTTCTTATTTTTATTTCTTGACTTTTAGCAAAAATATGAGAACCACAATGTAAGGTAGTATGTTTTAGAAGACATGTTTCTGTTGATGACCATAATATATAAATAATAACATATTTCCCTGTTACGTGCTCTTCTACCCATAAAACCTTTCATTCCATGCAATTTATTTTATGCATTTATTTATTTTTTGACCCAGAGTCTCACTCTGTCAACCAGACTGGAGTGCAGTGGCGCAATCTTGGCTCACCAAAACTTCCACCTCACAGGTACAAGCAATTCTCATGCCTCAGCCCCCCAGGTAGCTGGAACTACAGGTTTGAGCCACTATGCATAGCTAATTTTTGTATTTTTAGTAGGGACAGGTTCTCGCCATGATGGCCAGGTTGGTCTCAAACTCCTGGCCTCAAGTGATCTGCCTGCCTTGGAACTCCTAAAGTGCTGGGAGTACAGGCATGAGCCACCGCACACAGCCTCATGCAGTTTACATCTATGTGTCCATATGTTTTCTTTTCTTTTTTATTATACTTTAAGTTCTAGGGTACATGTGCACAACGTGTAGGTTTGTTACATATGCATACTTGTGCCATGTTGGTGTGCTGCACCCATCAACTCCCCAAAGGACTATAAATCGTGTCCATATATTTAAGCCATACAGTAGTGTTTTCTTTTTTTAAGATGTTAGGCCCTGCATTTTAGTTTAGTTCACTATCTCCTATAACCCATTTTTAATTATTTCCCTAAAAATACATAATGAAAGTGCTTTATAATAACATTATTTGAAATCGCTTTTGTATAATTATTAAAAATATATTAGTAAACATAAGCACACAGGAAATCAATGATATGTGCAGTGATCCTAAAATGAGCCATGCTGACAAGGCAGTGTAACAGGACACAGTCTAATGTGAACGGTAGGTACCTTCAATTAGTTTAACTAAAATATTTATGAACAGATACACCTCTTCAGATATATGTAACTGTATTCCTAAGTTACTCACAGATTCTGCGCATCACAAAACAAGAGATTCTCTTACATAAGTTATGTGCTTCCATTTGCCCTCGGCATCTAGAATGAGGCTCAGAATAACTGAGGGAAGGCAAATCTGAATTTTAATAATAGGTCTATACAATATTAGCACTTTTTAAAAACCCTGTATCATTAGCATTTAAGGTGGATATGTCTATAGTGCTTCAAGTAGTTTTCATCTCTAAAATCATTTTAAAATCACAGAATTTGAAGTTACATGTTGGAAAGGACCAAGGACCATGACATTTAATCCAACATTCATTTTACCAATCAGGAAAACAAACCTTAAAACTGACTTGCCCAAGGTCCCACCATATAGGAGCAGTTTCTCTCAAATTTTGCTGCATCTTAAAATCAACTGAGGAGCTTTAATAGCTGCCTCATTTTCAACTTGAGGCTTTTTGATTTAATTAATTAGCATTGGGTAGGACTTTGGCCATCAGGGTTGTTGTTAAAAATTTCCCTGGTGATTTCAACGTGCAGCAAAGTTTGGAATGATTGAGTTGGGGTGAAAATCAGAATCTTCTGGGATGCTTTTCTTCACATAAAGATGCCTCACATCCATTCCTATTTTCCTAAAAATAGTGCCTAGAAATAGAGGG
>NW_016807892.1:5927-12708 GCF_001698545.2 Rhinopithecus bieti
TCTGCATCTATTGAGATAATCATGTGGTTTTTCTCATTGGTTCTGTTTATGTGATGGATTACATATATTGGTTTGCATATGTTGAACCAGCCTTGCATCCCAAGGATGAAGCCGTCTTGATCATGGTGGGTAAACTTTGTGATGTGCTGCTGGATTCAGTTTGCCAGTATTTTAATGAGAATTTTCATGTCGATGTTCATCAGGGATATTGGTCTGAGATTTTCTTTTCCTATTGTGTCTCTGCCAGGTTTGGTATCAGGATGATGCTGGCCTCATAAAATGAGTTAGGGAGGAGTCCCTCTTTTACTATTGTTTGGAATAGTTTCAGAATGGTACTAGCTCCTCTTTGTATCTCTGGTAGAAATCAACTGAGAATCTGTCTGGGCCTGGACTTTTTTTAGTTTTTAGGATATTAATTATTGCTTCAATTTCAGAACTTGTTACTGGTCTATTCACGGATTCGACTTCTTCCTGGTTTAGTCTTGGGAGGGTGTATGTGTCCAGGAATCTATCCATTTCTTCTAGATTTTCCAGTTTATTTGCATAGAGGTATTTATAGTATTATCTGATGGTAGTCTGTATTTCTGTGGAATTGGTGGTCATATCCCCTTTATCATTTTTTATTGCATCTATTTGATTCTTCTCTCTTTTCTTCTTTATTCATCTGGTTAGCAGTCTATCTATTTTGTTAATCCTTTTGGAAAACCAGCTCCTGGATTCATTGATTTTTTTGAGGGGATTTTTGGGTCTTTATGTCCTTCCATTCTGCTCTGATCTTAGTTATTTCTTTTCTTCTGCTAGCTTTTGAATTTGTTTGTTCTTGCTTCTCTAGTTCTTTTAATGGTGATGTTAGGGTGTCAATTTTAGATCTTTCCCACTTTCTGATCTGGATATTTAGTGCTACAAATTTCCCTCTAAACACTGCTTTAGCTGTGTCCCAGAGATTCTGGTAAGTTGTGCCTTTGTTCTCATTGGTTTCAAAAAACTTCTTTATTTCTACCTTAATTTCATTATTTACTCAGTAGTCATTTAGGAGCAGGTTGTTGTTAATAGTCATTCAGGAGCAGGTTGTTCAGATTCCATGTAGTTGTGTGGTTTTGAGTGAGTTTCTAAATCTTGAGTTCTAATTTGATTGCACTGTAGTCTGAGAAACTGTTATGATTTCCATTCTTTTGCATTTGTTGAGAAGTGTTTTACTTCTATTTAAGTGGCCCATTTTCAAATAAGTGCTGAGAAGAATGTATATTCTGTTGATTTCAGGTGGAGAGTTCTGTAGATATCTATTAGATCTGCTTGGTCCAGAGTTGAGTTCAAGTCCTGAATATCCTTGTTAATTTTCTGTCTCACTGATCTGTCTGATATTGACAGTGGGGTGTTAAAGTCTTCAACTAGTATTGTGTGGAAGTCTAAGTCTCTTTGTAGGTCTGTAAGAACTTGTTTTATGAATCTGGGTGCTCCTGTATTGGGTGCATATATATTTAGGGTAGTTAGCTCTTCTTATTGCATTGATCCCTTTGCCATATGTAATACCCTTCTTTGTCTTTTTTGATCTTTGTTGGTTTACAGTCTGTTTTATCAGAGAGTAGAATTGCAACCCCTCTTTTTGATTTCCATTTGTTTGGTAAATATTCCTCTATCCCTTTATTTTGATCCCATGTGTGTCACTGCACATGAGATGGGTCTCTTGAATATAGCACACCGATGGTTCTTGACTCTTTATCCAATTTGTCAGTCTGTGTCTTTTAATTGGGGCACTTAGCCTGTTTACATTTAAGGTTAATATTATTATGTGTGGATCTGATCCTGTCATCATGATGCTACCTGGTTATTTAGCACATTAGTTGATGCAGTTTCTTCATAGTGTGGTTGATCTTTATATTTTGCTGTTTTTGCAGTGGCTGGTACAAGTTTCTCCTTTCAATATTTAGTGCTTCCTTCAAGAACTCTTGTAAGGCAGGCCTGGTGGTGATAAAATCCCTTAGCATTTGCTTGTCTGTAAAATATTTTATTTCTCCTTCACTTATGATAATAAGTTTGGCTGGATATGAAATTCTGGGTTGAAAATTCTTTAAGAATGTTGAATACTGGCCCCCACTCTCTTCTGGCTTGTAGGGTTGCTGCAGAGAGATCTGCTGTTGGTCTGATGTGCTTCCCTTTGTAGGTAACCTGACCTGTCTCTCTGGCTGCCCTTAACATTTTTTCCTTGATTTCAACCTTGCTGAATCTGACAATTATGTGTCTTGGGATTCCTCTTCTCAAGGAGTATCTTAGTGGTGTTCTCTGTATTTCTTGAATTTAAATGTTGGCATGTCTTGCTAGGTTGGGGACCTTCTCCTGGATAATATCCTGAAGAGTGGTTTCTAACTTGGTTCCATTCTTCCCATCACTTTCAGGTACACCAATGAATCATAGGTCTGATCTTTTCACATAGTCCCATATTTCTTGGAGGCTTTGTTCCTTTTCATTCTTTTCTTCTCTAATCTTTTCTTCATACTTTATTCCATTAAGGTGATTTTCAATCTCTGATATCCTTTCTTCTGCTTCATCAATTCAGCTATTGATACTTGTGTATGCTTCATGAAGTTCTCATGCTGTGTTTTTCAACTCCATCAAGTCGTTTATGTTCTTCTCTAAACTCTTTATTCTAGTTAGCAGTTCCTGTAACCTTTTATCAAGATTCTTAGCATCCTTGCATTGGGTAGGAACATGCTCCTTTAGCTTGGAGGAGCTAGTTATTACCCACCTTCTGAAGCCTACTTCTGTCAATTTGACACACTCATTCTCCATCTAGTTTTGTTCCCTTGCTAGTGAGGAGTTGTGACCCTTTGGAGGAGAAGAGGCATTCTGGTTTTGGGCATTTTCAGCATTCTTAGGCTGTTTTTTTTTCCCTCATCTTCATGGATTTATCTACCTTTGATCTTTGTTGTTGATGACCTTTTGATGTTGATGGGGTTTTTGGATTGTTGTCCTTTTTGTTGGTGTTGATGTTACCGCTTTCTGTTTGCTAGTTTTCCTTCTAACACTCAGAGGCCTCTTCTGTAGGTCTGCTGGAGTTTGCTGCAGGTCCACTCCAGACCATCTGACTGGGTATCACCAGCGGAGGCTGCAGAATAGCAAAGATTGCTGCCTGCTCTTTCCTCTGGAAGCTTCATTCCAGAGAGGCACCCACCAAATGCCAGCTCTCCTGTATGAGGTGTCTATCAAACCCTGCTGGGAGGTGTCTCCAAGTCAGGAACCAGCTGCCATTTTTAATTAAAGTAAAAGTTACTGAAAATTGAATTAGCTAAAAATGCTAGAACATTTGAAATAAAATTGTTTATAAGCTAGTTATGTTTATAGAATGAAAAGTAAAGTTAATATTCTTTATTATTCTAAATTATTCTAAATTAGCACTTTCCAAATTGTGTCCTAAAAATCAACACTCATAACCCAAGGAGGTGATAATGATGTACACTAGACAAACCCAATGGAGCTGGTGCTGGTGTTGGTTGTAGTTCCTTTTAAAATAAACTTCATCTCAGGATACTCTCAAAATGCATCTTTGTGGCCCATGAGGTGCTCATGCACAATGGGAGAAAATCAAATGTAGATACACTGTGGTGCCAGAAGAGAAAAAGCTGTGCCTTCTTCCAAGACTAATGTCCAAAGTAGTACACATTGATTTAAGCCTACAATGCACTGAAAAACTAATATTTTGCAAAAATCATTCAATAAAAGGAACCTATCCTTCTCATTGCATTCAATATTGTATTAAGGCATGAAGACATCAAATAAATAGCTATGTTTTTTCTGGGATTGCTTATTTGCTGATTTTTCCTTCCACCATGACATCTAAGATTAAAAGAGAAATTGATACTTAATATTTAGAATCTGGATATCAATATATAGTTGACTTCAATTTCTTAAGCTGATTGCTGAAGAGTACAACCAAATGGCTGAAATAATTTTTGAAAAAAGGAGTCTGTCCCTTGGCAATATAGTTGTACTCATGATTTTAGTGTCATTGTAAGATGAGGTTGACTGGCTGTGCTGTCATCAAGGAATATTGTCAAATATGAACTGTATTGTTGAGTAAAATGCTCAGTAGATACCTGACAGGGAAGGGAAGTATAAGTTAAACTTATCAAAGTGTACTTTTTCATTGGTTAAAATGTCAAATTTTTCAAAGCACTATGATATTTCTTACACTCCATGAACTGCCTGAGTGTGGTATCATATGCACTCTATAAAAAACTCATCAGAGGCTCTTAACTTCCACAGATGATATTTGAGATACGGGTTATAAAATGCTGCCTTTAACATGGTACCTATCATCAAATCTCACAAGAATTTTATGAATTCCCTTTATAAATAATGAGAAAAGTTTAAAATAAGATTTCATTGTTTTTTTCTATAGTGACATAAAACAGCTGAGAATTTCTATTTCTGTTATTTATTTACTACAGTAAAATGTAATGTATTAAATAATATTGGTACAAGACCATTTACTGCAATGAATACAAGACTAATGCATTTACTAAGTTACTAATCCTAAATGTATCATTTCAGGCAATATTGTGACAAAACAAGTGTTTCAGATTCAGAGGCTCTGTGTACCAGGGCTGCTAGGTGACCAACAAGTGAGGAAAACACAGGTTTCCCTAGTCCTGTTTTCTTATGTGGAGGATAAAACGAGTAACACTTAAATATTCTCTCACACCCTGAAAACAGATGACAACTTAAAAAAATTTAACTTTCACTTCATGTTTAAATAAGACTGCCATGACACGACTCAAATGAGACTCTCAGAGAATACTTTTCATTCATTTCAAAACTTGATTAATTTTATTCTATAAATCATTTGACCTGCACCTAGGCATTTTCCTGCTCTACCCCTGTTCTCTAACTGGAATAATGCTTTTCTCTTTCCTTGTTTCAGCAAGCTTGACTGTGTCTACCTTGTTGGATCTCTTTGCCAGTAGCCTCACCAAAACACATTTTTTTTACACTAACTGGTTACAAGATACTAATTCTAGCAGAGTATTCCCCTCATGAGAAAGTATGCCTCTCCATAAGAGTAAGGGAGAGCCCTAACTGTTCCTACCTCCAGCTGCTCAGCATAAAATTTTTAATAAATCAAAAAGTTCAACAAGTATTTGACAAATTAATTCAGTTATAATTTGGAAGGTAAGTAAGTCTTATTTTGCATTTAATCACAGCAAAAACACTACTAACAGATTACTGTTTACAGGTATTATTTAAGGTAGCCACAAAATAGAAACAAATCTAACTTCAGTCAGCATAAATCACAGAGTATGAAATTTTATAGTCTTTAATGAGAAACGGAAGGGATGACTTAGTTCTTTTAAGGTTTAATGACAAAAACTAGAAAATAATCATACCTCTTATTTTAGTAAGTCAAAACCAAAGCCTTACTATCAAAGGTCCAGTACTCATTGGACACCAATGCCCAACCACTGACTTATTCCACTGTACCTGCTGCCTCTCATTTTAACACATTAAAAACACTAAAGCTGTTTTCCTTGTAGAGGTCTTTCACCTCTTTGCTTATGTATATTTCTAAGGGTTTTGCTGTTGTTGTTGTTGTTTTGCAGCTATTGTAAAGGGGTTGAGTTATTGGTTTGATTCTCAGCTTGGTCGCTGTTGGGGTATAACAGAACTACTGATTTGTGTACATTAATTTTGTATCCTGAAACTTTTCTGAATTCATTTTGTGAGTTCTAGGAGTTTTTTTTGGAAGAGTCATTAGGGTTTTCTAGGTATATGATCATAACATCAGCAAACAGTGACAGTTTGACTTTACTGATCTGCATGCCTTTATTTCTTTCTCTTGTGTGATTGCTCTGGCTAGGTCTTCCAGTACTATAGTGAATAGGAGTGGGGAGAGTGGGTATCCTTGTCTTGTTCCAGTTCTCAGGGGGAATGCTTTCAACTTTTTGTCACTCAACATTATGTTGGCTGTGGGTTTGTAATGAATGGCTTTTATTACATTGAAGTATGTCCCTTGTATAACAATTTTGCTGAGGGTTTTAATCATAAAAGGATGCTGGATTTTGTCAAATGCTTTTCTGCCTAATGCTTTTTCTGCCTATTGAGATGATCGTGTGATTTTTGTTTTGAATTCTGTTTCTGTGGTGTATCACATTTATTGACTTGCATATGTTAAAACATCCCTGCATTCGTGGTATGAAACCCACTTGGTCATGGTGCATTATCTTTTTGATATGCCATTGGGAACTACAAAACATTGCTGAATGAAATCATGGATGACAAACAAATGGAAAGACATCCCATGCTCATGAATGGGTAGAATCACTATTGTGAAAATGACCATACTGCCAAAAGCAATCTACAAATTCAATGCAATTCCTATCAAAATGCCATCATCATTTTTCACAGAAATAGAAAAAGCAATCCTAAAATACGGTACCAAACAAGATGACACACAGCCGAAACAAAACTAAACAAAAACAACAAATATGGAGCCATCACATTATCTGACCTCACACTATAAAATAAGACCATTGTCACGAAAACAGCATGGTACTGGTATAAAAATAGTAAGAATAGGCCAGGCGCGGTGGCTCATCCAGCACTTTGGGAGGCCAGGCGCGGTGACATCCCAGCACTTTGGGAGGCCGAGGAGGGGGGATCACAAGGTCAGGAGATCGAGACCACGGTGAAACCCCGTCTCTACCAAAAATACAAAAAATTAGCCGGGCGCTGTGGCGGGCACCTGTAGTCCCAGCTACTCGGGAGGCTGAGGCAGGAGAATGGCGTG
>NW_016807892.1:16321-53229 GCF_001698545.2 Rhinopithecus bieti
CTCATAGGTGGGAACTGAACAATGAGATCACTTGGACTCGGGAAGTGGAACATCACACTCCGGGGCCTATCATGGGGAGGGGGGGGGGGGGAGGGATTGCATTGGGAGTTATACCTGATATAAATGATGAATTGATGGGTGCTGACGAGTTGATGGGTGCAGCACACCAACATGGCACAAGTATACATATGTAACAAACCTGCACGTTATTCACATGTACCCTAGTACTTAAAGTATAATAAAAAAAATAAAGTCAGAACACTAATAGAACTGAATAGAAAACCTAGAAATAAGCCCAAATACCTACAGCCAACTTATCTTCAACAATGCCAACTAAAACAAAAAGAGAAGAACATAAACCCTATTCAACAAATGGTGCTGGGATAATTGGCAAAGTCACGTGCAGGAGAATGAAACTGGATCCTCAACTCTCACATTACACAAAAATCAACTCAAGATGGATCAAGGACATAAAACTACAACCTGGAACCTTAAAAATTGCAGAAGATAATATGAGAAAAACCTTTTAGACATTGGGTTAGGCAAAGGCTTTATAACCAAGAACCCAAAAGCAAATGCAACAAAAACAAAGATAAACAGGTGAGACTTAACTAAAGAGCTTCTGCACAGGAAAAGGAACAATTATCAGAGTAAACAGACAACCTGCAGAATGGGAGAAAATCTTCACAATCTATACATCTGACAAAGGACTAATATACAGAATCTACAGGGAATTCAAACAGATGGGCAAGAGAAAAAACAAACAATCCCATAAAAAAGTGGACTAAGGACATAAATATACAATTCTTAAGAGAAGATATACCACTGGCCAAAAAACATATGAAAAAATGCTCAACATCACTAATGATCAGGAAAATGAAAATCAAAACCAAAATGCCATACCACCTTACTCCTGCAAGAATGGTCATAATCAAAAAATCAAAAAATAATAGATGTTGGTTTGGATGGGGTGAAAATACTTCCCTACAGTGCTGGTAAAAATGGAAACTAGTACAACCACTATGGAAAGCAGTGTGGAGATTCCTTAAAAAACTAAAAGTAGAACCACCATTCAATCCAGCAATCCCACTACTGGGTATGTACCCCGAGGAAAAGAAATCATTATACAAAAAAGATACTTGCACATGTATGTTTGCAGCAGCACAATTTGCAATTACAAAAATGTGGAACCAGTCCAAATGCCCATCAATCAACAAGTGAATTAAGAAATACCACTCAGTCATGATAAGGAATAAATTAATGGCATTCCCAGCAACCCAGATGGAATTGAAGACTATTATTCTAAGTGAAGTAACTCAGGAATGGAAAACTAAAGATCATATGCTCTCTTCATACGTGGGAGCTAAGCTATGAGGATGCAAAGGCATAAGAATGATACAATGGACTTTGGGGACACAGGGAAAAGGGTGGGAAGGGGGTGAGGGATAAAAGACTACAAATTGGGTTCAGTGGATACTGCTCAAGTGACGAGTACACTGAAATCTCACAAATCACCACTAAAGAATCTACTCATATAACCAAATACTACCTGTTTCCCCCAAAACCTAAGGAAATAAAAGTATACAAATAACCTATGGCATTCTTCCCAGCAAAAATAAAATAAAATGAAAACTCAAGTTTATGTTTTCCTCTCTCCTTTTGGCAGGAAAAGTTTAGGTATGTTTTTAAATAATAACTTTTTTCTTTTTCTGAGACAGGGTCTCCCTTTGTTGCCCAGGTTGGAGTGCAGTGGTGCAATTATAGTTAACTACACGTTAACTACAGCCTCAAACTCCTGAGCTCAAGTGATCCTCTGCCTCAGCCTCCTGAGTAGGTAAAACTGAAGGCACATGCCACCATGCCTGGCTAATTTGTTTAAATTTAACCTTTTTGTAGAGATGAGCTCTTGCTATGTTGACCAGGCTAAAAATAAACAAATTTTAATTCACTTAAATATTTCTAACACTTTGGACATTCATGAAAACAGCTCCATCTATGTTGTGAGGTAATGGGATAATATGGCAGCGTAAGTTTGAATAAAAATATTCAACAACACCTTAGGAGAAAAGTATAATATGCTAATTATAGATACATCACTAAAGAATTGTCTGGGTTAATACCATTAATTATATTGAAATTAAACTTTGATACACATGTAAATATAGGTCCTAAATTTAGATTAAATATAATAGATTGACCACAAATTTATTTCCTCTGCCCCTGCAAGTCTCATTAGTCATACATAAAATACTGGTTACAAACAGGATCAGGACAGAAGGTTGACAGAGATGATTTTTAATAAATGCTGGGACATAAAAAGCACATAAAGGAGTGGTACATAACACAGAAGCACAACTTTGGTCCCTACAGAAAGTGACTGGAAGAGAAGCAAGCCAGTTTGTCTTGCAGAACTAAAGGCAGGCTGTGAACTTAGAGGCAAATGGAACTTTGGAAGGTAGTGGTAAAATGTAAAACAAAAGCCAGCAAGGTCAGAAAATCTGTGGTTAGAGCCCCAAGTCCACCTGTCTTCCCATCTGATGAGAAACTTAGATGTGTGTTCTCTGGATATACCAAACCTGAGAATTTCTAGGTTCAGAAATACCATGGCTTAAACCTGAGATATAAAGAAAACTGTACACCAAAAACAGAACTCCAACTTGCTTCCCTAACTCTGCTTTTGGAAAGCAAGTAGACATTCTTTTACTTCCCAGGCAGAAAATTGGGAGATCCTTTCTCAGAAGAATCTGAACTGGATCAAGTAAAGATCCCCAGATAATACACTGAAGTCCCACAAATGAAAAGTTAGTTTGGCTTCCAAAACCTCACACTGAGTGCCACCAGTTAACAGAAGTCCTGCTTCCAAATAAAACCAGGGAACACCACACATTGGAGGGAAGCCTCCAACAAGACAGATCAAAACAACAGAAAAAAGGAATTCATGGACCAGTCAAAATCAGGAGCAAAACTTAAAAAAAAAAAAAAAAAAAAAATCTGAAACCACTGTGAGAAAAGATAGAAAATTCAATAGAAATATTACAGTAAAAAGTCACAGAAGTTGAAAAAAAAATCGAAGGGGAAAAGTTAAAAACCAATGCAGGTATACTGTTCTAAGCAACCTAGCATCTGAATGACGAGACTGTCAGAAAAAAAGGAACACAGAAAATACAAAAATTCTCAAGAAGAGAGTCTTGAGACTCTCTTCTTGAGACTTCTTGAGTCTTCTTGAGTCTTCTTGAGACTCTCTTCTTAGTAGCCTCAATAAAATGAAAAGATTCCTACCAAGCTGTTATGAAATTTCAGAATCTCAGTGAGAGAGAAGCTTCTAAAAAGCTTCCACAGATACATAAAATCTAGTTATAAATAATGTATCTCACAATGGCAGTAGAGTCAAGAACAACACTGTAATGACAGCACAATTGCAAAATATCTTCAGAACCATAAAGTTTAGATTTAAGCTAGAAGTTTACTCTATATCAAAAAGGAGGGGTTTTAAGATTGGCCAGATCTCTAAACATCTCTGCCCAGGAAAATGTGCTCAAGTACAACTAAAAAGGTTAACAGGACAGCAGGAAACAGAATCTAGGACTCAGGTGATCCCACGTAAGATGGCAGCTATGTGAGATCCCAAAAGACTTTAAGGAGCTAGCACAGAAAAGCAGACATTGAGCATATCTAGGGAAAGCCATTCTATATTGAACTAGGATGACAAAATGCCAAAGAAAGTTGACCCCAACCCCCGGCAAAAAAAAAAAAAAAAAAAATGGAACAGATGTGTTTTAGCAGATGGAAAGTATCTTTGAAAGGCATAGGATAAATGCTACAACACTTGGGGGAAAAACAGCTGTCAGAAAAGAGGCAAACAAATATAGTCAGAAAATTAGCTTCATGCTAAAAAAAAAATGGATGTGAAAGCAAACAGACCAGCCAGGGGCTACTTATTGCATTTGGCTGGGTAAAGTAACATAGGCTAGGGAAAAATAGGTGATCCAGAAAAAGTGCAGAAATGCTCAGATTTCAGAACTGTTTCAGAGAAAGAATGAAGGACATATAATGCAGAGGCAAGTGAAAACACCATATGACTTAGCAGTGAATAATATTTGCATAGTCATAATCATGTAAATATTACTGATTTAATTAAAAAGTGTGCTACAATTGGAAGAAACAGACGGAGAAAAATAAGGTCATGGTGTAGTGAGGAAGGTATGCTTTCACCTGCTACGACAAAGTCAATAGACAGTGCTGACAGCTATTCTATTTTTGTTATTTGTTGTTCTGTATTTGTTATTTTGTTATGTTATTTATTAGCTATTCTATTTTGTTATTTGATTAAAAATATGATTAAATATTTAAGGCGGATCTTTATATCACAACCAGACTATTAAAATTTAACTTAAACGTCAGAAATTCTTAAAAGGTGGACACACTAAGCTGAAGAATTCTCTGGATATTTTGATACTTAGGAAAATACAAAAGAGGTCCATGCTATCACCACTGGGTCCCCATTATAATTCAAGAGAGACATTTTATATCAAACTATCAATTTCTTAACTTTTGACTGTTTACGTACATGCTTTGTATAGTTGCTTTTCTTTTTTCTTGTACTAAGAATGAAAAAAAAAAAGGTCACTTCTGACACAAATACCATAAAATAAGAGTAGTAGTTAATGTCTTACTAATTACTCCTAAATAAGGAAAATTCCATTTTAAAAAATTACTTTCAAAAATTTATATTTAAATTATCTGGTATGATAAATCTCATACAGTAAAATATAATAACTTAGTTTTACTTTCTGACCTAGTTCACTTTTTGTTTCCATTACATACAAATAAAAGAACCCTTATGTACAAAAGAAAAGAACAAAAAAAAAAAAAGGGCAGATTAAAAAGTTAGTTAATAAAAAAGTTTAACTGTTGCATATATGAGCCATAAGTATTTTCTCATTCTGCATTTACACTTAGCTTACTTTATTTACCAGAATCTAAGAGTTAACATCTCTAAGAACTACTTTCTGGCCAGGCACCTATCTCCAGATGCACCAGAATCCCTGTAAGCATCTCAAACCACACTTAATGGTCATCTACTAATATGTCACTAAAAACAAAACAACTGGAAAGTAACCTGTCTTAAATTTAAATTTTAAAATGACTATACAAACCTGATTGGACACGGTGTCTGCACCACAAAAAAATCATTTTTTCTAAAAAAGAAAAAAAAAAGGCCAGCATAATAAAAGCTCCAAGAAAACTTGGGCCATGCTTTGTTTCCTACACTGCCTCCACCTTTGATGCTGGAAGGGCCTTGCAGGCAAACATTCCTACCACTGAAGAGTGAGGGACATGGAATAGCTTTGGTTTTACCTCTTCCATGCTCTCTATGTGTGAGAAGCCCATGGCTCTGGAAGGAACTGGGAAAAACAACTCTGATATGGTTTGGATATTTTCCCCCCTCCAAATCTCATGTTAAAATGTGACCCTTAATGTTGGAGACAGGGCCTAGTGGGAGGTGTTTGGGTAACGGCGGTGGATTCCTTATGAATGCCTTGGTGCCATCCCCATGGTAATAAGCAAATTCTCATTCTGGTAGTTTAGGAGTGTGGCACCTTCCCTCTCCCTGCCTCTCCCTTCCTTTCTCACCATGTGGAACCACCTACTTCCCCTTCGCCTTCTATCATGATTGTAAGCTTGCTGAGGCTCTCACCAGAAGCAGATGTTGAAGCCATGCTTGTACAGCCTGAAGATCTATGAGCCAATTAAACCTCTATCTGTTATAAATTACCCAGCCTTATGTACCTCTTTTATAATAATGCAAAAATGAAGACATATTCTAACCAGAAATAACGGACTCAAGACAGGCAAAGTTTACTCAAAGTACAAAAAGAAAGGTTACAAACTCCCATGTTTTACTGTGCTACATTACTTCCCATATTATTATAGATCCTCACTTGTATTCTTGCTGCTTAAATCAACTGGAAAACTTGGCTGTGTATGGCTTTTTAGCAAACAAACGAGGATTTAACATAACATTAAGGAAAATAGGCCGGGCGCGGTGGCTCAAGCCTGTAATCCCAGCACTTTGGGAGGCCGAGACGGGCGGATCACGAGGTCAGGAGATCGAGACCATCCTGGCTAACACGGTGAAACCCCGTCTCTACTAAAAAATACAAAATCTAGCCGGGCGAGGTGGCGGGCGCCTGTAGTCCCAGCTACTCCGGAGGCTGAGGCAGGAGAATGGCGTAAACCCGGGAGGCGGAGCTTGCAGTGAGCTGAGATCCGGCCACTGCACTCCAGCCCGGGCGACAGAGCGAGACTCCGTCTCAAAAAAAAAAAAAAAAAAAAAAAAAAAAAAAAAAAAAAAAAAAAAAAAAAAAAACATTAAGGAAAATAAGCAGAAGTAGGGCATGTTTAAATTTACATTACATCAGATGAAAAGCTTAATAACTTAAAAGTTTCAAGAAGCATAAACTTGGATGTGATAAAACGCATGTGATCAGGGGACTGTGCAAGAGGAGGCCAAAATCACAGATTCAATCTCTGGTGATGAACCACTATGGATGGTTTTTTTATTTGTTTAAATGGAAACCAAGCTGAAGCCTGAGTTCTATCTTTAAAATGTACTCTTTGGAGCAAGGGAAAAGGGGCAAAAAATTATAAATAAAGATAAATCTATGACTCCTCCACACGACAAATTGTGTTGATAAAAAGATGGCAAAATGTATAAACAAAAGTTTACATGATTTCACTAACACATAATAACTAAAAAAAGCATATCACATATTAAAATAAGACAAGTGAATATGTGGAAAGTTGAAAAAATTAAAGCAATATGAGTTTCTAAATACTTTCTATAATACATCTGATCAAACAACAAGAGTTTTGACTCTTTTTCTTGGCAGAAAAAACAATGTTGTCTCACCATCTGTTTGAGATTTTCTCAGGAATATTGTGCTTGCCTTTGGATGGTCAGAAGAGTTGGACTCCAAAGGTATATCTATAGAGGGAGAGGAGAAAAAAAGATGTGATCATTATAAAAATTTATCAACTCATTTATTTGACTGCCACATTTAGGCTATTTCACTACCTTTACTAATGAATATATAGACATAAGATGAAGCCAGGCAAGATGGTACACACCTGTAGTCCCAGCTACTCAGTAGGCTGAGATGGGAAAATCCCTTGAGCCCAGGTCAGGAATTTGAGGCCAGCATGAGTGACATAGTGAGACCTTCCTTTATTTAAAAAAATGTAAATTTGCCTTTAAATTGTGTAAAATCGACTGCATACAATAAAACAAGATGGTAGTATGTTTTAAAAGACAGGTCTATTTTATAGACAAAATATAAGATGTATTCTGGAGTTTTTTTTTTTTTTCATTTTAAAAAAGTAAATTCAGCATATCTGTCTCTTCCATGTCATTCTGAGGACATAGAACCTTAGTTCTGTTGAGTAGCTGTCTTCCATAGTCACGTGAGATCTCTAAGTCTTCATTTCTTCATTAGCAAAACATAGGGAGAACGTATATAGGCCTTATTTGTATTGCAAAGGGCCAAATGAGACATACATAAACTGTGCTATAATCCTAAAGAATGACAATAAAGAGCCTTTTTTGGGCTCTCATCCAACACTTCCCATCTATTAACTGGTGAGTAAAATCACTCAGAGGCTTTCCTTATACCACCAAGTGGAGTATGTTTACACAAGTAAACATACTTTGTGTATAAAGGTGTAATGAATTAATTCACATATTTGTTTATTCTAAATTCTTAAATATCTTGAAAAATGAGTATAGTACTCCAAGTTACAAAGTCACACTCACCATGAGTCTTAATTATTCTACCTCTGAAAAAAATAAGAGCCCAACCAAAGTGTTTTTTTTTTTTTTTTTTCACTTTAAGTTCTGGGATACATGTGCAGAACATGCAGGTTTGTTACATAAGTATACATGTCCCATGGTGGTTTGCTGCACCCATCAACCCATCGAGGTTTTAAGCCTCACATGGATGAGGTATTGTCCTAATGATTTCCCTCCCTTTGTCCCCCACCCCCCGACGGGCCCCAGTGTGTGATATTCCTTTCCCTGTGTCCATGTGTTCTCATTGTGCTTTTTGCTTAGGATTGTCTTGGCTATACGGAGCCGAAACAAAGTTTAAATGGAAGAGCTATAAGACATTTCCTCTACAGTAATAAATCTCTGGTATTCAAATGAAACCAAAGAGCCAATGGATTTAATATCTTTATGATACAATGTTTTCTATTTGGAAAAATTTACTTTTTATTCAAGAACCATATTGTTACCCAGAATTCTTTTCACTTAGATTCATCTCGTTGCAAAACTTTAGAGGCAAACCAACTGTTTTCTCTTTTCTACCCCCTCCCATCCCTCTGCCTCTCCCAGCAGTGTAGAGACTGAAAAACTCCAACTTTCTTATCTTTGAACAAGATGCTATTGTCAGGAGGGGGAAGGACAAAGAGGGAGCCATGGCAACAAACAGTCTTACACAGGCAAGGTCTAACATTTTAACCTTCAATCTTTATATTACACATTCAAAGTCTACATTTACGTTTTACGTCTTTTGAAAGTTTTGACCACAAACAAACTCCACCTCTCTTTTAGAACAAGGAGGTAAATAATGTCTGTTAAGTCGCCAGACTTAATTAATCTGGAGACACATTTTGTGTTAAAGTAAGAATTTTAAAGTAATCAGAGCCACATAGGTAAACTCCTTGGGGGAACCCCCTCACACCCATTTTTCTGCAGCCCTGGCCATGACATTTCACACCTTTCCCAATTATTTTAAGCACCCTCCATTTTCTTTCCTTCTATGTTCAAATTAGTTAGAAGAAAGCAAGCAGCTTCTATCACGGTGACTTAAAGCAACCCATACAGTCTCTCCTATGGCAACCTGCATTCTGATTTTAAATAAGAAATCCCCAAATATTTCAATATAAATTGTCCTGAGATTTAGCTACTTTAACAAAGGAAACAATTAGGCACTTACCTGGTTGCTTCACTTAGGTACCATCTGGATAGGTACAAAGAGAATGGGATGGGTACTGGAAAGTTGGGATATTTGAGTTTTTATTGAGAAAAGGTCACTTCTGATCTTCTGATACAAATACCATAAAATAAGAGTAGTAATGTCTTACTAAACACTCCTAAATGAGGAAAAATTCCATTTAAAAAATACTTTCAACAATTTATATTTAAATTATCTGGCACGATAAATCTCATAAAGTAAAATATAATATCTTAGTTTTACTTTTTGACCTAGTTTACTTTTTGTTTCTATTACATACACATGAAAGAATCCTTGTGTACAAAAGAAAAGGGCAAAGAAAATGAGGCCAGATAAAAAAGTTAGCTAATAAAACAGTTTAACTGTTGCATATATGAGCCATGAGTATTTTCTCATTTACCAGAATCTAAAAGTTAACAGCTCTAAGAACTACTTTCTGGCCAGGCACCTACCTCTAGATGCACCAGAATCCCTGTAAGCATCTCGAACCACACTTAGTGGTTATCTACTAATATGTCACTAAAAACAAAACAACTGGAAAGTAACCTATCTTAAATTTAAATTTTAAAATGACTATACAAACCCCGATTGGGCATCTTATCTGCAGCACAAAAAATCATTTTTTTCTAAAACAAAAAACAAAAAACAGGCCAGCATAATAAAAGCTCTAAGAGGAATTGGGCCATGCTTTGTTTCCTACACTGCCTCCACCTTTGATGGTGGAAGGGCCTTGCAGGCAAACATTCCTACCACCGAAGAGTGAGGGACATGGAATAGCTTTTGTTTTACCTCTTCCATGCTTTCCATGTGGGAGAAGCCTACAGCTCTGGAAGGAACTGGGAAAAACAACTCTGATATGGTTTGGGTATTTTCCCCCCTCCAAATCTCATTTTAAAATGTGACCCTTAAATATTGGAGACAGGGCCTAGTGGGAAGTGTTTGGGTAATGGCGGTGGATTCCTTGTGAATGGCTTGGTGCCATCCCCATGGTAATAAGCAAATTCTCATTCTGGTAGTTTAAAAGAGTGTGACACCTTCCCTCTACCAGCCTCTCCCTCCCTCTCTCACCATGTGGAACCACCTCCTTCCCCTTTGCCTTCCATCATGATTGTAAGCTTGCTGAGGCCCTCACCAGAAGCAGATTTTGAAGCCATGTTTGTACAGCCTGAAAATCTATGAGCCGATTAAACCTATTTTTGTTATAAATTATCCAGCCTTAGGTACCTCTTTATAGTAATGCAAAAATGAACACAAATTCTAACCAGAAATACCTGACTCAAGACAGACAAAGTCTACTCAAACTACAAAAAGAAAGGTTACAAACGCCCCTATTTTACTGTGCTGCATTACTTCCCATTTTATTATAGATCCTCACTTGTATTCTTGCTGCTTAAATCAAATGGAAAACTTGGCTGTGTATGGCCTTTTAGCAAACAAATGAGGATTTAACATAACATTAAGGAAAATAAGCAGAAGTAGGGCATGTTTAAATTTACATTACATCAGATGAAAAGGTTAATAAGTTAAAAGTTTCGGGAAGCATAAGCTTAGATGTGATAAACTCATGTGATCAGGAGACTGTGCAAGAGGAGGCCAAAATCACAGATTCAATCTCTGTTGATGAGCAACCATGTTTTTTTATTTGTTTAAATGGAAACCAAGCTGAAGCCTAAGTTCTATCTTTAAAATGTACTCTTTGGAGTAAGGGAGAAGGGGCAAAGAATTATAAATAAAGATAAATCTATGACTCCTTCATCACATGACAAATTGTGTTGATAAAAAGATGGCAAAATGTATAGACAAAAAGTTTACATGATTTCATTGACACAGTAACAATTAAGAAAAAGTATATAACATATTAAAATAAGACAAGTAAATATGTGAAAAGTTTAAAAAATCAAACCAATGCGAGTTTCTAAATACTTTCTATAATTCATCTGATCAAACAACAAGAGTTTTCACTCTTTTTCTTGGCAGAAAAGACAATGTTGTCTCACCATCTGTTTGAGATTTTCTCAGGAATATTGTGCTTGACTCTGGATGGTCAGAAGGGTTGGACTCCAAATGTATATCTATAGAGGGAGAGAATAAAAAAAGATGTGATCATTTATAAAAATATATCAACTCATTTATTTGACTGCTGCATTTAGGCTATTTCACTACCTCTACTTTTATTCTCATCCATTGAAATAAATGTATAGACATAAGATGAAGCCAGGCAAGATGGCACATGCCTGTAGTCCCAGCTACTCAGGAGGCTGAGATGGGAAAATCCCTTGAGCCCAGGTCAGGAATTTGAGGCCAGAATGAGTAACATAGTGAGACCCACCTTTATTTAAAACAAAACAAAACAAAACAAAACAAAACAAAAACATAAATTTGTCTTTACATTGTGTAAAAATCGACTGCATAGAATAAAACAAAATGGCACTATGTTTTAAAAGACAGGTCTATTTTATAGGCAAAATATAACTTAAATGTATTCTGAGAATGTTATTATTTTAATTTTTTTAAAATTTGTTTATTTTTTATTATACCTTAAGTTCTAGGGTACATGTGCATAACGTGCAGGTTTGTTTTTAAAATTTTTAAAAAGTAAATTCAGCATATCTGTCTCTTCCATGTCATTCTGAGGACATAGAACCTTAGTTCTGTTGAGTAGCTGTCTTCTATACTCATGTGCGATCTCTAAGTCTTCATTTCTTCATTAGCAAAACATAGGGAGAACATATATATAGGCCTTATTTGTGTTGCAAAGGGCCAAATGAGACATACATAAACTGTGCTGTAATCCTAAAGAATGACAATAAAGAGCCTTTTTTGGGCTCTCATCCGACACTACTCATCTATTAACTGGTGTGTAAAATCACTCAGAGGCTTTCCTTACACCACCAAGTGGAGTATGTTTACACAAGTACTTACATGTTTTGTATATAAAAGTATAATGAATTAATTCAAATATTTGTTTATTCCAAATTATTAAATATCTTGAAAAGTGAGTATAGTACTCCAAGTTACAAAGTCACATTCATCATAAGTCTTAATTATTGTACCTCTGAAAAAAATAGCCCAACCAAAGTTGTGTGTGTGTGTGTGTTTTTTTTCACTTTAAGTTCTGGGATACATATACAGAATGTGCAAGTTTGTTACATAAGTATACACGTCCCATGGTGGTTTGCTGCACCTATCAAGCCATCATTGAGCTTTTAAGCCTCACATGCATCAGATATTTGTCCTAATGCTCTCCATCCCTTTGCCCTGCACCCCTCCCAATGGGCCCTAGTGTGTGATGTTCTTTCCCTGTGTCCATGTGTTCTCGTTCTTTTTGCTTAGGGTTGTCTTGGCTATAAGGAGCCCAATCAAAGTTTAAATAGAAGAGCTATAAGACATCTCCTCTATAGTAATAATATCTCTGGCATTTAAAGAAAACCAAAGAGCCAATGGATTTAATATCTTTATGATACAATGTTTTCTATTTGGAAAATTTTGTTTTATTAAAGAACCATACTGTTACCCAGAATTCTTTTTACTTAGATTCATATCTTTGCAAAATTTTAGAGGCAAACCAACTGTTTTCTCTTTTCTACCCCCTCCCATCCCTCTGCCACTTCCAGCAGTATAGAGACCAAAAAACTCCAACTTTCTTATCTTTGAACAAGATGTTATTGTCAGGAGGGGGAAGGACAAAAGGGGAGCTATGGCAACAAACACTCTTACACAGGCAAGGTCTGACATTTTAACCTTCAATCTTTATATTACATATTCAAAGTCTACATTTATGTTTTATGTCTTTTGAAAGTTTTGAACACAAACCATCCCCCGCTCTCTGTTAGAACAAGGAGGTAAATAATGTCTGTTAAGTCACCAGAATAAATCTGCAGACACATTTTGTGTTAAAGTAAGAATTTTAAAGTAATCAGAGCCTCATAGGCAAACTCCTTTGGAGGAACCCCACACACACACACTCATTTTTCTGCGGCCCTGGCCATGACATTTCACACCTTTCCCAATTATTTTAAGCACCCTCCATTTTCTTTCCTTCTGTGTTCAAATTAGTTAGAAGAAATTAAGCAGCTTCTATCAAGGTGACTTAAAACAACCCATACAGTCTCTCCTATGGCAACCTGCATTCTGATTTTAAATAAGAAATCCCCAAATATTTCAGTATGAATTGTCCTGAGATTTAGCTACTTTAACAAAGCAAACAATTAGGCACTTACCTGGTTCCTTCACTTAGGTACCATTTGGATAGGTACAAAGAGAATGGGATGGGTACTGGAAAGTTGGGATAGTTGAGTTTTACCTGAGAAAAGGAAGAGAATATTCCAAAGAAGCCTCAACAAAGTCCCACAGGTAGTAAACAGAGCTACAGACAAGAACAGCCATAAACAAATGGTCCCATGCCAGAATGGGAGAATGAGATGAGGGAGAAAGAACTGGGAGTTTGGGAGGGAAGGAGAAAAGAAACTGGATTCTGTGGGGAAAGACTAAGGGGTGGGAATGCAAGGCAAAGCCAGCTTTTGTTCCTGGCTAGCCCTGGGAAAGCTGGCTACAGGCAGAAAGGAGCCTGAGGTTGTAGATGCCTCCCAGAGGACCCTGGTGACAGCAGCAGCCAGAAGTGTGCCAAGGGCAGATGGCACCCATCACCTCCTTACATTCAGGCATCTCCCGTTCACAGATGTAGTGCACTTGGAGGCCCTCACTAGCTTCAAAAGTCACCTCACCAGGCTCTACAGCAGCAGCCACAGGCACTCCTGCTATCATGTTGCTAGCTGCTGCCTCATAGATCGCAGACCCACAGGGACATACTGACCCCTGGTGCTGGTCCAACTCAGGGCTGGTCCTGGGACACACACAACAGGTCAGTATGTTTCCCATGGGGTGCCTCTACTCCTGTCACCACCTGTGCTTCTGCTCACAGCTTTGGCCACACACTCCCATTACCCTAGGCCAAGACTATGCTGCACTTGCAGAGATGGTCTTGTCTGCTGCTCACCTGCTGACACTACAGCCCGGCCCCAGCCAGGGCTTGGGCCAATGCCCATACCCTGCCGCCTCCCATGAGTTGGCTTGTCTTGGAGGGTGAAGACCAGCTGTTTTATTTAATAGGTTATGAACCCAAAAAGCACTGAGAGACACAACTGCCTGAAGAGAGTACAGATAGAGCTCCTCCTCCTTCTGCAGTCACCTACAGACTGAAGCCCATTGGCCCAGGTGGGAGCCCAGGCTTGTGGCTCACAATGCCCCACCCCACACTTCACAATGCCCTCCCCGACAGCTCACAATGCCCCACCCTGGCTGCCCCACCTCCCCCACAGCTCAGAATGCCCCTGCCTGGGCTGCCTCACCCTGAGGTTTTTGATGCTGCTGCTCTCCTGGCCCCTTGTGCAGTGCCAGTTGGACTAAGGTTTTCATTCATCACCAGCTTCCTGAGCTTTTTAGTCCTAAGAAAAGCACAAGGTGGTTCCTTATTTGAAGCCATCTTCCTCTGAGTTCTATACAAACCCTCAGTTAGTAGAGTGGGTCCCATTAGCAACCAAGTTGAGCAACTTTTATTTGCTGACTGAATGTAGATACACCTGAATTGTTGACTGCTTTTGTAACTAAATACTCCTCTTTTGTCTTCCAATGAGTGGCCATTTTTGTCTGCAACTTGACCATAGCAGTCCCTGGGGCCCTAGCTATACTTTCAATAAAGAGTTATGGCTGTGTGTCTTGAATGATACCTTAGGACCCATCCTGCCTCCACCTCTTTCTCCATAAAATAGAAACCTACCTTGTCCCTCCAAGCACTGAAATGCTGAAACTTACCAACTCCCTTTTCTCCCCTCTGTTTCTTCTTCCATGGCAAAAACTTTCAGATTTTCTCTCTTTTACTAACAAAGCACTAAGCATGATTTTGTCATACAAAATAGAGAACCATAAAGTGGGGTACCACAGTCCTAATTCAATGAAGATGAGTACTCAACATCTGGTAATCAGTATGTCCCTGACAGTGTTCTAACTGTGCTATGTTCAATTAACCCTCAGAAACAATCTCATCTTACAGTTTTTACAGAAGACATTGAAATGGAGAAGATAAGTTATCTCCCCAAGGTCACACAACTGCTCAGGCTGGGGCTACAGTTTGATCCCTGGTAGTATGAATTCCCCAATTTCTCAAGCATGATTATCAGAAAGTGTATTGGTCCATTTTCACACCGCTATAAAGAAATACCTGAGGTTGAGTAATTTATAAAGGAAAGAGGTTTAATTGATTCACATTCCACATGACTGGGGAGGCCTCCGAAAACTTACAACCATAGTGGAAAAGGAAGCAGGCTCTTCTTACATGGCGGCAGACCAGAGAGTGAGCGTGTGAAGGAGCAACTGTCAAACACATATAAAACCATCAGATCTTGTGAGAACTCACTCACTATCATGAGAACAGTGTGGGGGAAACTGTCCCCATGATCCAGTTATCTCCCACTGGGTCCCTGCCTCAACACATGGGGATTGTGGGATTACAATTCAAGATGAGATTTGGGTGGGGACATGCCCAAACCATATCAGAAAGTAAAGGTAGAAGTCAATCTTGGAGGGAAGGTGACATTGTAGATGAGTACATTTGTAAAGAAAAACATTTTTTTGATGTGAATTTTAAAACACCTGCCCTTCATTCAGCATTGAGTAAGTCCCTTCTACATACCAGGCACTGTATGTGTGAAACAGTCCTAACTCTCAATGAGTGTAGGCAGATACACAAAGGTTTAAGGAGTTCAATTTTCTGAGACTACACTGCTGGACAGGGTATGAACCTAGGATACAGACCCACCTCTATTTGACCCCAAATTTGATGCTGGGATGGTTTTGATTTTATTCTGAAAATTTGAGTCATTGAGCCATATAAAGATGAGGCATCTCTGTCAGATGTGTGTATACTCGTCTGTATAATATTGAAGGACTGAAGGAAGCAACAAAACCAATTAAGAGACTATATCTAAAAGAAGAGTAATGATAAAGTCAGTGCCAGTGATGAAAGTGGAGGAAAAAGTTTTCTGATCATTTGGGAGATGGAATAGGAAGTGCTTGGTAATGAGATGTGAAAGAAGAGGGGAAGTAGAGGGAAAACAGAGTGCTCAGACTCTGCTGGGGAAGACTGGGTACACAGTGGTGACTTCCTCCTGGCAGAGAATATAAGAAGAGAAATAGGTAAGGAGGAAAAGATAGGTTTTACTCTCAGTATCACATAAAATGGAATTCTATGGTCAAAAGTTGAATATAAATCTCTGTAGGCTAGTTCATCTGTGACATCCCAACATACGTTTTCAAAAATAACACACATACTAAATCAAATCATTAAGAGTAACTGGAGAAATTTCCTAAAATTTGCATGCTAACAATATCACCATTTTTCATTTATTACTTTCATGGAGCAACTCTGAATCTATGGTTATAGCAAATGAGACATCTTGCATAAAATAAAAGCTAGTACATGAAACAAAACTTTTAAAATTCTATTGTCCTCAGAGAATAGAGAATGCAATGGAAGTCATGGGCATGGAAGTGATTGCCTTGAGAAGCTATGTATAGTAAGAATAATTGGGAAGAAAAAAACCTGGAGAATAGGGTGATTTCTATGGCATTAAGTGAAGCTTGCAAAAGTGAGCAATGGGAGTCAAGAGACCTGCATACAAATCAGGATTGGCTGCCTCTGTAAGTCATTAGAAAGGAGATGATGTCTGCTTTTCATTTCTATCACAGCAGCACCTAACACAGTGCCTGGTCAATAGGTACTCAACATGTATTATCTCAAAGCATAGAGTCAAATGTTGCCAGGAGGGCAGGAAAGCGACAAATTGGCTATGACAACTTAATGATTAAGCTTGTGTGTGTGTGAGTGAGCTGGAGGTCAGGCAGTGGGTAAGGTATTGAACCAGATCTGTGAAAACAATTACACAAACTGACGGCTTCTCTTCCCAAGTATTTGGCTGAGAAGAGAGATGTAGTAGTAGTTAAAGGGAGACACATGGTAAAGAAAGGCTTTTATTCCAAGATTCAACAAAAAGGGTGAGTATACTTCTATGTTAGAGGGAAAGAGCCAACAGAGAAAATACATTTTTGAGATTAGAAGAGAAGGAAGAACAAACGGCACAAGCGTCCCAAAAGGCACAAGTGCATGCAGTCCGGATCAGGGCAGATTAGCTTTGGACTTCTACAAAAGCAAGAAGGGAGAAAGGACCATGTCATTCCAGAGGTATTTCGGGTAGAGGAAAGGTTTAAGAAGAGATATTTTGATGACCTTTATTTTAACAGAATTTTCAAAAGACTACTGTGGGGAAAAGGATATTATGTATAGAAAAGTCTACACTTCTTTATACGTCTAACAAACAAACAAAAAAAGCTTGATACACTAAACAAAACCCAAATAATGTCTTTCCCTAAAACTTGAAAAGTAATTTGAGCATAAATCAGGAGTTCCATGACAGACAAGTATATAAAAAAAGTGAAACATGGGCTTAATTTTTCCCACAAAGAGTTAAAAGAAATAACAACAACGTTGGGGGAAGAGGAAAAAATAATTAAGAAGAAAATTATATGCAATTCCAAAATGTGTGAATATTTACAAACTCTAACGTAAGTTAACTACAGAAAGGACCAGAAGAATCATTATCATAGGAAGCAATGAGTAATTTCAAAAATCAGGGAAGAAGGGATGATTCATATGTAATAAAATTTTGTTGAAAATATTTAAATAAAGTTCGAGAACAAAAACAGGTGATACTTTGAAATGAGGGAAACCACGGTGGAAAAAAAAAAAAAGAATTCAAGCAAGTTCAGTTTCAGTAACCAATATCTAGTAAAACCCTCAGGACCCAGTGGCCACAATCTTCGTTAATAGTGTCTGAAGACCTAGAAATATCATTAGATACCATTTTGGATAATTCTTGTAGACTTGAGATGATGTCTATTTAAAGTTACAAAATAGTGCCTGCATTTAACAACAGACACACTCAGAAACAGATATCAATGACTTTAACTTTACTTTTATTTATTTATTTATTTATTTATTTATTTATTTATTTATTTGAGACGGAGACTGCCTCTGTGGCCCAGGCTGGAGTGCAGTGGCGTGATTTTGGCTCACTGAAAGCTCCGCCTCCCGGGTTCAACCGCCATTCTCCTGACTCAACCTCAGGCATAGCTAGGACTACAGGCACCTGCCATCACGCCCGGCTAATTTTTCTATTTTTAGTAGAGATTGGGTTTCACCATGTTAGCCAGGATGATCTCGATCTCCTGACCTTGTGATCCGCTCGCCTCAGCCTCCCAAAGTGTTGGGATTACAGGCGTGAGCCACCACGCCCTGCCTTATTTATTTATCTATTTATATACTTATTTATTTTTGAGACAGAGTCTCACTCTGTCCCCTAGGCTGGAGTGCAGTGGTGCAATCTCGGCTAACTGCAACCTCTGCCTCCCAGGTTCAAGCGATTCTCCTGCCTCAGCCTCCTGAGTAGCTGGGATTACAGGCACACATCACATGCCTGGCTAATTTTTATATTTTTAGTAGAGACTGGGTTTCACAATATTGGTCAGGATGGTCTCGAACTGCTGACATCGTGATCTGCCCGCCTCAGCCTCCCAAAGTGTTGGGTTTACGCGGCACACAGATATCCATGACTTTAAAAATGGAAGACTTAAACTCTCTAAACAGGAAAATATTGGGAAGCATTGTTATGAAAATAGATTTTAAAACATTTTGATAGAAGGTAATATTGAAGTACATTAAGAAAAATCCTATCCTACCATAATATTGGCAAGTCTGAGAGAGCAAAGAGAAATAAATTAGAGTGATTTGAATTAATCAGGAGTTTGATTCTGTGAAATGAGTGGAGACCTTGTTTATTTATAGCTCCAAAGTAAACTAAATAATTCATCCATTCATTCATTACCCATTTAGTACCTGAGCCCTTAGCAAACATGTGGCACACTGTATATAAGTGCTGGGGATATTGCTTGAACCAACATAACCAAGGTTCTTATTCTTGTGAAAGTTATCTTCCAGTAAGGGAGTTAACAGACCGTGTTGCCCATCACCCCTGCCTGCTTTACCTAGGATGACTACTGATCTCCAGCTATTGGATCTTCATTCCATAGAATAGGGTAGAGGGAGAAAAGAAGGAGGAAGGCTTTTTAGAAGGTACTCATAGCATAGGGCTTACAAATTATTGGCTTAAAACTTAGTCACATGGCCATACCTAGCTGCAGGGGAGGTCCAAAAGACATAATCTTATAGCTAGGGTAATGAATACAGAAGAAACAATTGGATATGGAAAGGAAGCTAGCATGCTATTCCACAATCTCTAAAGAAAGATTAGGGAAGTTTTGGCTTAAAGCAAGAATGATCACAATAAAATTTACAACCCTTTGCAAGCATATATGAAAACATACAAAAAAGGTTGTAATGATCTTTCCTTAAGCTGAGAGGACAGAAAAAAATGAGAAAAAATAAATTATAAAATGGAACTTTGGTTTAGAGGTAAGAAACATTTTATGACCTTCAAGAGATCAGGGTTGTACAGTGTATTATGTGAATGTTGTGACTCATTGGTTTCATCTTGGATATCATAACTTGACATTTTGTAAACGTGGTTTTTCATGAGAATTTTTTCAGCTGCCCTATAAAGTCCTGTCACATCAGAAGTGAATAATAATCTTACCCTACTTCGCTTCCTGTAAGCATAATGAATTTACTACTATTAACTCCTAAACCATATGGAATTTGTACATGTAATTTGACTTCGTGAGCAAAAATTCTATGGATATCTTGAAATTCGTGCCTAGTATAAAACTAATTTTCAGTAGAGATTATATTTCTGCACTCAGGCAGCTATGTAACTTTCACTATTATTGCTGTTTGGGCTTTCCAGGGGTCATGATAATCTCCTGGGTTCTCTGGAAGAGGGACATATTCTTCAGGATGGCATTGTAATATTTTGTTAGCTAAAATCTTTTATCTATCTAAATCAATAATTCCTAATATCTTGAGTAACAAGGCTGGTACTTTTTATTTTTCTTAGCTCTGTGAGTTAATGTGATCAATGCCTGAGGTTTAGTAATCAGGCCAATATCAGACTGGTCTTTGCCAGAACGTTTTGCCTAATACATTTCTCTATTGTTTTCTACAGGTCACAGGATGTTAATATGGGTTCTAGAATGTAATTTTTAAAAATGTTTTGTGAATGATTAGCAACATGGTCATTTAGTTTTCAAACATAATTTGAAAGTGAAATGTGTAGGACTCCAATAAGGCACAATGACCTAGATCCTGAGTATGATCCCTTCAGAAGAAGAAAATAGTGAGTTGAATAAGCCCACTCCTGTCTGCTTACACCAGTCACTTTTGAACTGCTCAATGGCAGGCAGGGGGAATGACCTGTGGTTGGTAGATGTCCACTCAGTATGACCCTGGATTGGACATATAGTTACCTTGAGTCAGGCTACCCATGTGCTGTCAGACTATTCCTTGGAGATACACTCATTAGTGACCATTAAAGTACCTGAGTCATCAGGTGCCTGTAGACAATGCCCACTTATATTTGCATTAAGTGCAAGCTGCCTAGCTGTGCTGACACTGACTGAAGCTGTGAGGCTTCACAATGACATGACACCCAATTATATATGCTCAGATTTACCACATATCAAGAGGTATTCACACTATCAATTAGATATCAATTAGGCAATTATCATTCTACACACAGGCAATAATAAAGAGAGTAAAAAACCTGTGATGTCTCAGGAGACCAATGTACCTCTAGAAGACTCCAATGGGTCCAGAAGCCCTTTGGATGCTGGTCAGAGGCTCCTTTTGGGTAGAGATCACAGCAGCAGCCACCAGGTATGGAGAATTCCTTAGAGTTCTCATGGGCAAAACTTCTGAAGGCATCTTGGACAAGATCTTGTCTTTACTGGTTTTATGATCCTCTGCAGATGGGTCCATTCTCATTTTCTCAGCCACCTTTCACTTCCTATCAGTTTATTTCAGGTCTCTCACGATCCCAGGTGGCAGTAGTTGTTGTCACCTCAGTCCATTCATATATGTTTACCTCTTTGGGGATGAGGGGACAACTTCACTGTGGCCTTAATTCTACTGGAGATGAGTGACCCCATTTTAAGACGTCGGGATCACAAATTATTATCACATATCATCAGGGCAGACAACAGCTACCACCTGGGGCTGAAAGCAAATAACTCCATTTATTCTGGAAACATTCTATCTTGATTATGGTGACAGTTACTGTAAGGGACTTCCTTTTCTCCACCTATTTTTTATAAGGTTTGAGTCTGAACTGCTAATATTCTACTGATTTACGGATGAAGGGACTGACTGCACCATTCCAGCCTGTCACAGCACTTGCACCAATACTTCCACTTTAAGAGTTTTCCACCTTGTCCAGAACTACAGTCCATGAATCCCCTTATTTTATCTCTTAAGAGAATAAACAACACATCTCATGTGCATACCCACACCCCTCTTCTCCCAAATACCAAATACACAAACATCCAATCTCTCTCCTACCTAAGCAATTTTAGATAGTCACTTTCTCATAATTATCTTAAGCTCCCTGACTTGATGCTCATCCTTTCTCTGGCAAAATCTCATCCCTGGATGAGCCCCATTTGGTGTTGGCTTAATGACACCACTCAGCTGAACCACAAAAATATCAAAAAGTGGTCAGAGGTATCATCATAAATTCAAATTACTTAACACAACAAATTAGCCCTGAATATTTCCAAAACTCAATAAAAGTTTTGTTTCTCCAGTGACATCATTTATTCAAAAACCCAACATGTATAACAAATCTTTTCTATGTTCTTCTAACTTTTATTCAACTTCTTTCACCTGATATCTTGCCAAATCATTCAAGGATAAAATATATCCCATTAGGCAAGAGTCAATCATCTTCCCATCACCTAAGAAAATAATATGCACAGGATGCTCTCATCCCAACTTTCTCTGCCTCATCATGTCAGAAAAAGTACCCCTCCTTTTCTCACAAGGCAAATCTGAGATAAAAGATTTAGATGGCCTGTAATTCCAGCACTTGGGGAGACCAATGCAGGCAGACTACTTCAGCCCAGGATTTTAAAACAAGCCTAAGCAACTTAGGGAAATCGCATCTCTAAAACAAATACAAACAAATAAGTAGCCGAGCATGGTCATGTGGTAGCACATGCCTGTAGTCCCAGCCACTCAGGGTAGGGAGCACTGAAGTGGGAGGATCGCCTGAGCCTGGAAGATTGAAGCTATAGTGATCCGTGATCACACCACTGCACTCCAGGTGTGGCAACAAATATTTTTAAATGGAGCTCTGTTAAAAATGGTCAAATAAACAGATGGCCATGAGGTTGAGGTGGCTCCAGTATGCTCAGTTCCTCCTTCAACAAACCAAAACTTAACTCAGTATAAATAATAAAAGGAAACTTAAGCTTAACCAATCAGAAACCACCAACTACCATCTAACTAGAGACTTTCCACTGTAATGTTCCAAATGAGGCCACTGCTCCATTTTACCCAATCAAGTATTTTCCTTTTCTTCCACATTCACTATATAAGGGTCTTCCCCCACCCTCCCTAAGCCTCTCTGTGGGAGCTCTGGGGTGCTTGCAGTCTCAGGTTGACTGGTTTATAAATTTCTGAATGCTCAAATATACTTCCTAATCTTTCAAAGTGCCTAACTGTATCTTAAGAGCTCTCATGGTTATGTCATTTTCTGGATTTTCAAGTTCTACCTCCTTCATTGGACTGATTCATCGGTATGTTAACATGTTCTCCTCTACCATCATAAAGACTCTCCTAATATGGGCAGTTCCTTGCAAAACTATACATACTCTTACAATGTGATCCAGCAGTTGCACTCCCTAGGCCTTTATCCAAATGACCAGACAGGTTATGTCCACATGAAAACCTGCACACAGATGTTTATAGCAGCTTTTAAAATAGCTGCCAAAAGTTCGGAGGAACCAAGATGTCCTTAAGTAGCTTAATGATAAATATAAATGTGGTATATTTAGAAAATGAAATATTAATCACTTCTGAAAAGAAATGAGCTATTACTAACTGCATATTACACACTAAATGCATATTACTAACTGAAAGAAGCCAATCTGAAAAGTTATCTACTCTATGATTCCAAGTATATAGCATTCAGAAAAATGCAAAACTATGGAGAGTGAAAAGATTAGTGGTTCCCAGTGGTTAGGAAAAGAAAGGATAAATAAATAGAGCATAAGATTATTACAGTAATGAAAATATACTGCAGAACATCATAACAGCTATAATAACACATTCATTATACATTTCATTCTCATTATACGTTTCTCCAAACCCTTAGAATGTGTGCCACCAAGAGTATCACTCTGGGTGACAATGATGTGTCAATGTAAGTTCTCTGACTATAATAAATATTCTACTCTGGTGTAGGAGGTTGTTGGTGGAGTGACCCAAGAGTATACAGGAATCGAGGGCATATGGGAACTCTGGACTCTGCATTCCATTTTGCTGTACACTCATATCTACTCTAAAATAATAATATACCTTCAAAATCTATTACTATAACATAACCCTTTTCAAGTCTCCAACTAGTCTGAGCCAGTTCCATTAAATCTCAGAAAACACTGGTTAATAAGCTAGCTGAGACCNCATTCAGAAAATGCAAAACTATGGAGAGTGAAAAGATTAGTGGTTCCCAGTGGTTAGGAAAAGAAAGGATAAATAAATAGAGCATAAGATTATTACAGTAATGAAAATATACTGCAGAACATCATAACAGCTATAATAACACATTCATTATACATTTCATTCTCATTATACGTTTCTCCAAACCCTTAGAATGTGTGCCACCAAGAGTATCACTCTGGGTGACAATGATGTGTCAATGTAAGTTCTCTGACTATAATAAATATTCTACTCTGGTGTAGGAGGTTGTTGGTGGAGTGACCCAAGAGTATACAGGAATCGAGGGCATATGGGAACTCTGGACTCTGCATTCCATTTTGCTGTACACTCATATCTACTCTAAAATAATAATATACCTTCAAAATCTATTACTATAACATAACCCTTTTCAAGTCTCCAACTAGTCTGAGCCAGTTCCATTAAATCTCAGAAAACACTGGTTAATAAGCTAGCTGAGACCCAACTGGCAAGAAGAGGCAGAAAAGACCCAGGCGAGGGGAGTATATTGCACATGCATGCAACCAGGAAACTGGAGGAAGCTTGGAAGCCCTTTATCCTGGTCCTGAACCTGTTGAAACTGCAGTTACAGGCACCAATCTGAATTTGCCAACATCAAGGCCACATGAACACAAATGCACAGAGTGTATAAGCTACGCTTCATAAAATGAGGAGGGGATATTAAAAATTATACACTTTATCTGCTCATTTGTGCATAAGATATTTAAAAAGGAAAAAGGGAATCTAATGAAATGGGAATCTAATAAAAGAAAATCTAATAATATGAGCATGAAGAAAGAGGTGGGGAAGAACATAACAAGCCTAAGTAACTTTGGAAACCTCCATTTTCATTGTTGGAAGCTAAAGACAAAAAAAGTCCCCCAAATAATATCTTCTAATTAGTAAATTTGTTTCTCAACAAGCATACAGTTTCACAATTCTCAGTCTACTATACACACACACACACACACACAGACACACACACCAGGAACAGAGAAACAAGTGAACATATCTTGGAAAATAAAAGACAATGTTCTCACCATTGGAAGTTACCAAGAAGGAAAAGCTAGAATAAACTCGGTGGTGTTAGAGTGGAATCAAAAGCAACAGTATGGACTCATGGTTTTTATAAGTAGGGAGGTAGACACACAGTCAGATAGGTATAAACAAATGTTAATGTATGTGTGAGTATACCAACATAGAGTCATAATGAGTCCTAGCTCTGTCAATGGAGAGATCCTAGAGTAAATGACATTCCAGTGCTAATGAGCACACCCAGTGATCAGATCATAGTTTCTAGTACCATTCTCCAGTTAATGAACCAGAGCTCCCTAGAAATAGGGTTAATTTCAGGGCTGAGGTCAGGGAAGATGCATGATAAGCCTGGAATGCTTTATGATGCCAAAAATAAGGAAGAACTCAAAAATGATTAAGGCACATCAAAAGGAAACAGGTGCCAACTTGAAGGGGCTCTCAAAGGCCAATGTTGAGTGTTGGGAGAAAAGCTGAGGGTTGGGAGAGAAGCTGAGGCCATGCTTGGAACATGTCAAGGGTCCAAGGTCTAAAACCCCTCATGGCTTTTGAAACACATCTAGACTAGCTGGCTCCTTGCTTCTAGCACTCCCTTTATCTCAAGTAGCCATATGTTTCAAAGAAAAATGCTAAACCATCACAGCTGTAGCTCATTCACTTCATACCCTGCTTCCTTTCAACTCCCACATCCTCACCAGCTGTTTCTTCATTTGATCACCAATAAACAGTGGGCTCCCAGAGTTCAGGGCCTTCACAGCCTCCATACTAGCATTCGCCCCCTGGTCCCACATTCTCTCTTAGCTTGTCTTTTCTCCTTCCTTTGACTCTGCCAGACTTTCATAGCTCCCATGGCCTGGTGTTGGGTCTGATCACCACAACAGTTGACACAAGGTGAAAACAAAATAAATAATATTAGCATTGGATCATAATCCAAAGAATATACTAAGCAGCCATGCATGCATAATAATATAAATAACTGAATAAATAAGTGGTGTAGAAGGAACAGCTGTTTCCTACTAGACCATTCCAAACAAATACAGAAGAAATGATGGAAAGAAACCAATAGGCAGATTGTTGCAAGTTGGCCAAACAGAAACAGCACCAGTCTACAGCTCCCAGCATGAGTGAAGCAGAAGACGGGTGATTTCTGCATTTCCAACTGAGGTACCAGGTTCATCTCACTGGGGCTTGTCGGATAGTGGGTGCAGGACAGTGGATGCAGCCCACCAAGCATGACCCAAAGCAGGACAAGACAGTGCCTCACCTGGAAAGCTCAAGGGGTCAGGGAATTCCCTTTCCTAGCCAAGAGGAGCTGTGACAGATGGCACCTGGAAAATCAGGTCACTCCCACCCTAATACTGCAATTTTTCAATAGTCTTAGCAGATGGCACACTGGGAGATTATGTCCCATGCCTGACTTCAAGGGTCTCATACCCACGGAACCTCACTCATTGCTACCACAGTAGTCTGAGATCCAACTGGAAGGTGGCAGTGAGACTGGGAGAGGGGCACCCACCGTTGTTGACTTGACTAGGTAAACAAAGCGGCAGGGAAGCTCGAACTGGGTGGAGCCCACTGCAGCTCAAGGAGGCCTGCCTACCTCTGTAGACTGCACCTCTGGGGGCAGGGAATAGCTGAACAAAAGGCATCAGAAACCTCTGCAGACTTAAATGTCCCTGTCTGACAGTTTTGAAGAGAGTAACAGTTCTCCCAGCACAGAGTTTGAGATCTGAGAACAGACAGACTGCCTCCTCAAGTGGGTCCCTGACCCCTGAGTAGCCTAACTGGGAGGCACCCCCAAGTAGGGGCAGACTGAAACCTCACACAGCCAGGTACCCCTCTGAGACAAAGCTTCCAGAGGAACGATCAGGCAGCAACATTTGCTGTTCTGCAATATTTGCTGTTCTGCAGCCTCCACTGGTGATACCGAGGCAAAAAGGGTCTGGAGTGGACTTCCAACAAACTCCAACAGATCTGCAGCTGAGGGTCCTGAGTGTTAAAAGGAAAACTAACAACAAGAAAGGACATCCACACCAAAACTCCATCTGTACGTCACCATCATCAAAGACCAACGGTAGATAAAACCACAAAGATGGGGGAAAAAACAGCAGAAAAGCTGAAAATTCTAAAAATCAGAGCGCCTCTCCCCCTCCAAAGGAATGCAGCTCCTTGCCAGCAATGGAACAAAGCTGGACGGAGAATGACTTTGACGAGTGGAGAGAAAAAGGATTCAGATGATCAAACTTCTCTGAGCTAAAGGAGGAAGTTTGAACCCATTGCAAAGNTGCTGTTCTGCAGCCTCCACTGGTGATACCGAGGCAAAAAGGGTCTGGAGTGGACTTCCAACAAACTCCAACAGATCTGCAGCTGAGGGTCCTGAGTGTTAAAAGGAAAACTAACAAACAGAAAGGACATCCACACCAAAACTCCATCTGTACGTCACCATCATCAAAGACCAACGGTAGATAAAACCACAAAGATGGGGAAAAAACAGCAGAAAAGCTGAAAATTCTAAAATCAGAGCGCCTCTCCCCTCCAAAGGAATGCAGCTCCTTGCCAGCAATGGAACAAAGCTGGACGGAGAATGACTTTGACGAGTGGAGAGAAAAAGGATTCAGATGATCAAACTTCTCTGAGCTAAAGGAGGAAGTTTGAACCCATTGCAAAGATGCTAAAAACCTTGAAAACAGATTAGACGAATGAGTAACTAGAATAACCACTGTAGAGAAGTCCTTAAATGACCTCATGGAACTGAAACCATGGCACAAGAACTACGTAACAGATGCATAAGCATCAGTAGCCAATTCGATCAGCTGGAAGAAAGGTAATCAGACTGAAGATCAAATGAATGAAATTAAGTGAAAAGAGAAGCTTAGAGAAAAAAGAGTAAAAAGAAACAAAGCCTCCAAGAAATATGGGACTATGAGAAAAGACCAAATCTACGTCTGATTCGTGTACCTGAAGTGACGGGGAGACTGGAACCAAGTTGGAAAACACTCTGCAGGATATTATCCAGGAGCACTTCCCCAACCTAGCAAGGCAGGCCAACATTCAAATTCAGGAAATACCGAGAATGCCACAAAGATACTCCTCGAGAAGAGCAACTCCAAGACACATACGTGTCAGATTCACCAAAGTTGAAATGAAGAAAAAAATGTTAAGGGCAGCCAGAGAGAAAGGTCGGGTTGCCCACAAAGGGAAGCCCAATAGACTAACAGTGGATCTCTCAGCAGAAATTCTACAAGCCAGAAGAGAGGGGGGCCAATATTAAACATACTTAAAGAAAAGAATTTTCAACCCAGAATTTCATATCCGGCCAAACTAAGCTTCATAAGTCAAGGAAAAATAAAATCCTTTACAGACAAACAAACGCTGAGAGATTTTGTCACCACCAGGCCTGCCTGCAAGAGCTCCTGAAGAAAGCAGTAAACATGGAAAGGAACAACCAGTACCAGCCAATGCAAAACATGCCAAATCCTAAAGACCATCAATGCTAGGAAGAAACTTCATCCAACTAACGAGCAAATAACCAGCTAAGCATAATAATGAGCAGGCAGTCCAGATGTCCCATATAACGAATATCTCCTTAAATGTAAATGGGGGCCTAAATGGGCTCCAATTAAAAGGGGGTGCAGACCGTGAGCAAATTGGATGTAGAAGAGGAAGCACCAGCCCTGGGTGCTGCTGTATTCGGGCCCTCTCATGTGGCGGACATCACATAGGCTCAAGAATATAAGGGTGAGAGGAAGACTTACCAAGCAAATGGAAAACAGAAAAAGGCAGGGGTTGGCAATCCTAGTCCGGCTATAACAGCATTGAACCAACGAAGGCATCAAAAGAGCCAAAGACGCCTGCTTCATATGGGTAAAGGATCAGGCGGAAGAGCTACTGTCTCTAAATAAGTACGCACCGAATACAGGAGCTCCCAGATAATAAAGAACGAGCCCTTAGAGAGGTTACAAAGAGACTTAGACGTCACATACAATAATAATGGGAGTTTTAATAACCATTGCAAATTTAGATAGATGAACGGAGACAGGAAGTTACCAGGATATTCCAGGATTGAACTCCAACTCTGCACAAGTGGACTAATCTCCAGAACTCGAAACTACAGAAATCTCCCACCCCAATCAAACAAATATACATTTCCTAGCACCCATGCCCTTATTCAAAACTGACCACACAGTGGAATAAAGACTCCTCAGCAATGTAAAAGACAGAATTATAACAACTTTTAGACATAGTGCAATCAAACTAGGACTCAGAACTAGGGACCAAAAAACCCTTCAAAAAAATCAATGAATCACAAGCTGGTTTTTTGAAAAGATCAACAAAATTGATAGAGTTGCTGGCAGGGCTAATAAGAAAGAAAGAGAGAAGACATACATGCAATAAAAAATGACAAAGGGATATCCTACCAACTCCACAGAAATACAACTTTACATCAGAGAATAGTTAACACCTTACTCAATAAATGAAACTAGAGGAAATGATAATTCCTGGTATACACTCTCCCAACCTAAACAGGAAGAAGGTTGATCACTGAATAGACCAACAGAGGCTCGGTGAAATTGAGGCAATCTTAATAGCTACAAACCAAAAAAAGTACAGGACTGGATGGATTTCACAGTCGATTCTACAAGTGGTACAAGGGAGGAATGGTACCATCATTTGAAACTTTCCATTCAATAAGAAAAAAGAGGGAATCCTCCCGACATTTTATAGGGCCAATCTCCTGATACAAAGCCTGGCAGAGCCACACTAAAAGAGAATTTTAGACCAATTATCCCTGATGAATCGATGCAAATTCCTCAATAAATCTGTCAAACCGAATCAGCGTAATCAAGACTTACACCATGTAGTGGGCTTTTCCCGGGATTGCAAGCCTGGTTCAACATACGGCAAATAATAATGTAATCCTGATATAAACAGAACCAAAGGACAAAACCACAGATATCTTATGATGCAGAAGGCCTTTGACAGAATTCACCAGCTTCATGTAAAAACTCTCAATAGTTTGGTATTGATGGAGTTATCTCAAAATAATATAGAGCTTTTAGACAAACCACAGCCAATTATCATACTGAAGATGGGGCAAAAATTGGAGCATTCCCTTTGAAAACTGGCACAGGGCGCGATGCCCTCTCACACTCTACTCAACATAGAATTGGAAGTTCTGGCTAGGGCAGTCGGCAAGGAAGGGAATAAAGGGTTCAGTTAGGAAAGAGAAGTAAATGTCCCTGTTGCAGATGACATGATGTATATTTCAAAAAAACCCATTGTCCTCACAAAATATCTTAGCAATAAGCAATCGCAAGCTAGGATACAAAATCGTGGCAAAATCACAGATGTATACATGAGTAACAACACAGAGAGCAATCATGAATGAACTCCCATTCAATGCTTCAAGAGTAAATACCTAGGAACAACTTACGGGGATAGTAAAGGGACCCCGTCAAGGAGAACTACAATATTGCTCAGTGAAATAAAAGAGGCACAAACAATGGAATTGAACTACCATGCTCAGGATAGGCGCACATTATTTTTGAAATGCCATAGCCCAAGGATTATGATCAATGTATCCCCTTAAGTACATGAGTTTCTTCCACAGAATTGGAAAAAATGCTTTAAGTTCTTAACAAAAAAGACCCCACATTGCCAAGGTCAATATAAGCCAAAAGAACAAAGCTGCGGCTCATGTACCTGACTTCAAACTATTTACTAAAGGTACAGTACAAAAACAGCATGGTACTGGTACCAAAACAGAGAGATAGTAATGGAACAGAACAGAGTCCTCGAAATAATCCAACTCTAAAGCCATCTGATCTTCGACAAACCTGATAAAAACAAGAAATGGAGAAAGGATTCCTAAATAATGGTGCTGAGAAATTGGCTAGCCATAAGTAGAGCTGAACTGATCCTTCCTTACTCCTTATACAAAAATTAATTCAAAGTGATAGAGACTTAAATTAGACATAAACCATAAAAACTTAGAAGAACCTAGGTTAATACATTCCAGGACATAGTCATGGGTAAGGACTTTCTTCTAAAAACCAAGCAATGGCAAAAAGCCAATGAAATTGGGATCTTAATTAAACTAAAGGACCTTGCACAGCAAAAGAAACTATATTAGGTAACAGGTAACGTCAGGATGGGAGAACATTTTTGCAATCTACTTATTGACAAAGGTATATCCAGAACTATAAGAACTCAATCAGAATTGACAAGAAAAAAACAAAACCCCATCAAAAAGTGGGCAAAGGGTGATGAACAGCACTTCTCAAGAAGAAGACATTCGATCAGCCAACAGAACATGAAAAATGCTGATCTCTTCGCCATCGGAACAATCAAAACCACATGAGGATCATCTACACATTTAAATGGATATCTTAAAATTAGGAACAACAGGTACTGGAGAGGATTGGAGAAATGGAACACTTTCACCATGGTGGGACTGTAACTGTTCACATTGTGGAAAACAGTGTGGCGATTCCTCAAGGACTAGAAAGTAGAAATTCTTTGCCCGCCATCGCCATACTGGGATACCCAATGTTATAAATCTGGTGCTATAAACACATGCACACGTTGTTTATTGTGGCATATTCCAATAGCAAGATTTGGATCAACCAAATGTCCTCAGTGCGACTGTTAAGAAAATGTGCACATATACACGATGGAATTACTATGCGCCTAAAAAGGATGAGTTTTCATCTTTGTAGGGACATGGATGCGGCTGGAAAACTCATTCTCAGCAAACTATCACAGAACAGAATCACACGCATGTTCTATCATAGGTGGGAATGCAGATCACTTGATACAGGAAGGGGAGCATCCACATGGGTCCTATGTGGGGAGGGGTAGGGGGAGGGATAACATTAGAAGATAACTATGTAAATGACGGTTAATGGGTGCAGTAAAACACAGCACAAGTATGCATATGTACAACTCACATTGTGGCATGTTCCCTAGAACTTGAGTATATAAACATAATAAAAGAAGAATAGGACCTTTCAAAGCTGCACACGTTGCAAAAAAAAAAAAACATCAAAAACGTGGGCAAAGGGTATGACAGACATTCTCAAAGAAGAATTCATTACGCAACTGATCACATGGAAGAAATGCTCATATCATGCAGCCATCAGAAAATGCAATTAAAAAACCCCAATGAGATTACCATCTCACACTAGTTAGAATGGCGATCATTCAAAAATCAGGAAACAATAGGTGCTGGAGAGGATGTGGAGAAATAGGATCACTTTTACACTGTTGGTGGGACTATAAAGTAGTTCAACCATTGTGGAAAACAGTGTGGCGATTCCTCAAAGATCTAGAACTAGAAATACCATTTGACCCTGCCATCCCATTACTGGGTATATACCCAAAGGATTATAAATCATGCTGCTATAAAGACACATGCACACCTATGTTTATTGCAGCACTATTCACAATATCAAAGACTTGGAATCATCCCAAATATCCATCAGTGACAGACTGGATTAAGAAAATGTGGTGCATATACACCATGGAATACTATGCAGCTGTAAAAAAGGATGAGTTCGTGTCCTTTGTGAGGACATGGATGCAGCTGGAAACCATCATTCTCAGCAAACTATCAGAAGAACAGAAAACCAAATAACACATGTTCTCACTCATAGGTGAGAATTGAACAGTGAGATCACTTGGACACAGGAAGGGGAACATCACACACCAGGGCCTATTGTGGGGAGGGGGGAGGGGGCAGGGATAGCATTAGAAGACATACCTAATGTAAATGAAGAGTTAATGGGTGCAGCACACCAACCTGGCACATGTATACATATGTAACAAACCTATACATTGTACACATGTACCCTAGAACTTAAAGTATAATAATTTTAAAAAATTGTAAAAGAGAGCCAAGAAATTCTAGAGATAAAAAGTACATTAACTGAAAATGCCTAGAAAGGTTTAAGAGCAGATTTAAGCAAACCAAAAATAATAATAAATAAACTTGAAGAAGGAACCATTGAAATTATTGACTCTGAGGAAAAGAAAGGAAAAAAGTAATAAAAACTGAAGAGAGCATAGGGAATATGTGAGGTATCATCAAGCAAAAAAACATGTAGCATGGGAATCCCATTAGAAGAAGAGAGATAGACTGGGGCAAAAAGAATATTTGAATAAATAATGCCTAAAAATTTCCCAGATTTTATGCAAAAAGATGAATCTACAAATCAAAGATGCTCAACAAGCCCCAGATAGGATAAACTCAACATTACTCATACTGTGATACATTATAATCAAAATATTAAAAGACAGAGAGAGACTACTAAAAGCAGCAAAAGTGAAGCGACTCATCGCATACAACAAACCATCAGTAACATTATCAGCCAATTCCTCATGAGAAACCTTAGAGGCCAGAAGTTAGTGGTTGAATATATTTAAAATTCTTTGAGGCTGGGTGTGGTGGCTCACACGTGTAATCCCAGTACTTTGGGAGGCCAAGGCGGGTGGATTGCCTGAGGTCAGGAGTTAGTTATTAACAGAACAGTGTAACCAACATGGTGAAACCATGAAACCCTATTTCTACTAAAAATACAAAAAAATACTAGCCAGGCGTGGTGGAGGTGCCTATAATCCCTGCTACTCTGGAGGCTGAGGAAGGCAAATCTCTTGAATCCAGGAGGTGGAGATTGCAGTGAGCAAAGATCGCACCATTGCATTCCAGGCTGGGCAACAAAGGGTGAAACTCGATCTCGAAAAAAATGCTTTGAATAATTTTTACTTGATGATTTTATATTCAGAAAAACTATTTTACCTCATGAATGAGAGATAAATGAAGACACTTTCAACAAAAGTTTTTAAAGTTAAAGGTGTTCATTTTTCCCTAGGCCTGCCCTGCAATATATGCTAAAGAGATTCTTTCAGGTTGAAATGAAAGAAAGTTAGGCAGTAACCTGAAGCCTCTGATATGGTTTGGCTGTGTCTCCACACCCGAATCTCATCTTGAATTGTAATCCTCATGATCTGCATGTGTTGTGAGAGGGATTGCTGGGAGGTAATTGAATCATGGGGGTGGTTTTCCCCATGCTGTTCTTGTGAGAGTGATTTCTCATGAGTTCTAATGGTTTTATAAACTTCTGACATTTCCCCTGCTGGCTCTCATTCTCTCCTCTGCTGCCTGTGAGGAGGTGCCTTTTGCCATGATTTTAAGATTTCTGAGGCCTCACCAGCCATGTGGAACTGTGAGTCAATTAAACCTCTTTTCTTTATAAATTACCCAGTGTCAGATACTTCCTTAATAGCAATTTGAGAACAGACTAATACACCATGGTTTTTTTTTGTTTGTTTTTTGTTTTTTGTTTTTTAAATAAAGGTAAGGTAAACGTAAATACATGGACAGTTACAAATAATAATTTTGCTTTCTGATTTTGGTTTGTAATCTAACTCTCTTTTCTATAAAATTTAAAAGACAAATGTGTAAAATAATTAGTAATCTATATTATTAAGCACACAATGAATAAAGATGCAGTGTGTATCATTAATAACAGAAAGTAGGATGAAACTGTAGAGAAACAGTTTTGTTTTGTTTCATTTTTTTGAGATGGAGTCTCACTCTGTCACCAGGCTGAAGTGCAAGTGGCATGATCTCAGCTCACTGCAACCTCTGCCTCCCAGGTTCAGACGATTCTCCTGCCTTAGCCTCCTGAGTAGCTGGGACTACAGGTGTGCACCACCACGCCCAGCTAACTTTTGTATTTTTAGTAGAGACAGGGTTTCACCATGTTGGCCAAGATGGTCTCAATCTCTTGATCTTGTGATCTGCCTGCCTTGGCCTCCCAAAGTGCTGGGATTATAGGCAAGAGCTACTGCACCCAACCGAGAAACAGTTTTTGTATGTTACATAAGTGGTATCAATTCAAATTATATTGTTATAACTTTAGGATGTTAGATGTAATCCCTATGCTAACTACCAAGTAGATATCTAAAGAATATACACATAAGTAAATGAGATAAGAATCAAATTTTCACAACAAAAAATTATGTAAAAAGGCAGTAATGAAGGAAGTAAGGAAAAAAAAAACTTACAACACATATCAAAAACCAGCAACAGGAACAAAAGGCAGCAGAAACTTCTGCAGACTTAAACATCCCTGTCTGACAGCTTCAAAGACAGTAGTGGTCCGCCCTGAACAGAGTTGAAGATCTGAGAATGGACAGACTGCCTCCTCAGGTGGGTCCCTGACCCCCGAGTAGCCTAACTGGGAGGCACCTCCCAGTAGGGGAAGACTGACACCTCACACAGCCCAGTTCCCCTCTGAGATGAAGTTTCCAGAGGAAGGATCAGGCAGCAACATTTGCTGTTCTGCAATATTTGCTATTCTGCAGCCTCTGCTGGTGATATCCAGGCAAACAGGGTCTGGAGTGGACCTCCAGCAAACTCCAACAGACCTGCAGCTGAGGATCCTGACTGTTAGAAGGAAAACTAACAAACAGAAAGGACGTCCACACCAAAACCCCATCTGTATGTTACCATCATCAAACACCAAAAGTAGATAAAACCACAAAGATGGGGAGAAACCAGAGCAGAAAAGGTGAAAATTCTAAAAATTACAGCTCCTCTTCTCCTTCAAAGGAGCACAGCTCCATGCCAGCAATTGAACAAAGATGGACAGAGAATAAATTTGACGATTTGAGAGAAGAAGACTTCAGACAATCGGTAATAACAAACTTCTTTGAGCTAAAGGAGGATGTTTGAACCCATCACAAAGAAGCTAAAAACCTTGAAAAAAGATTAGACAAATGGCTAACTGGAATAAACAGTGTAGAGAAGACCTTAAATGACATGATGGAGTTGAAAACCATGGCACAATAACTACGTGATGCATGCACAAGCTTCAGTAGCCAATCTGATCAAGTGGAAGAAAGGATATCAGTGACTGAAGATCAAATGAATGAAATGAAGCAAAAAGAGAAGTTTAGGGAAAAAAAGGTAAAAAGAAACGAACAAAGCCACCAAGAAATATGGGACTATGTGAAAAGACCAAATCTATGTCTCATTGCTGTACCTAGTTCAACCACTGTGGAAGACAGTGTGGCAATTCCTCAAGGATCTGGAACTAGAAATACCATTTGACCCAGCCATCCCATTACTGGGTATATACTCAAAGGATTATAAATCATGGTGCTATAAAGACACATGCACACGTATGTTTATTGTGGCACTATTTACAATAGCAAAGACTTGGAACCAACCCAGATATCCACCAATGATAGACTGGATTAAGAAAATGTGGCACATGTACACCATGGAATACTATGCAGCCATAAAAAAGGATGAGTTCGTGTCCTTTGTAGGGACATGTATGAAACTGGAAACAATCATTCTGAGCAAACTATCACAAGGACAGAAAACCAAACACCACATGTCCTCACTCATAGATGGGAATTGAACAGTGAGAACACTTGGACACAGGGTGGGGAACATCATACACTGGGGCCTGTTATGGGGTGAGGGGAAGGGGGAGGGATAGCATGATGAGTCAATGAGTGCAGCACACCAACACGGCACATGTATACATATGTAACAAACCTGCACAATGTGCATATGTACCCTAGAACTTAAAGTATAATTTAAAATAATAAAAAATAATAATAAACAAGAAACAAAGTGGTAAAATTAAGCCCCGTCTCACCAGCAATTACTTTAAATGTGAACAGTTTAACAGTTCCAATCAAAGAACAATAGGCAGAATTAATTTTTAAGAAACGATACAACAATATTCATACAAAATCTACAGGAGACTCACTGTATGTCTAAAGACAAAAATAACTTGAAAGTAAAAGGATAGTAAAATGTATTACATGCAAATAGTAAGCAAAACAAATCTGAGTGGCTACAATAATATTAAAACAAAATAAACTTTAAGTCTTAAAGCCTAAAAGAGATAAAGGAGACTATATCACTAACAGAGTCAATAGAGCAATAAAAGTTATAAGCATTGATGCTCCTAATGACAAACCCTCAAAATATATGACATAAAATTGACAGAATGGAAGGGAGAAATAAACAATTCTGTGATTATAGTTGGTGACTTCAGTGCCCTACTTACAATCACAAATACATCAATCATATAGATGAAAAGTTAAAAAAAAAAAAAAAA
>NW_016807892.1:54001-73407 GCF_001698545.2 Rhinopithecus bieti
AAATATCAATCACAATTAGATATCCCTTTCTACTTAGTAAAATGTGTATGCTAACAAAAAATGGAAAATAACGTGAGGTGACAAGAAAGTGGTGAAATCAGAACACTTGTGCTTTGCTTGTGGTAAAGTAAAATGGTGCAGCTGCTGTTGAAAATAGTGTGGTGGGCCAGGCACGATGCCTCACACCTGTAATCCCAGCACTTTGGGAGGGGGAGACAGGTGGATCACTTGAGGACAGGAATTCAAAACCAGCCTACCTAACATGGGGAAACCCAGTCTGTACTAAAAAAAAAAAAAAAAAAAAAAAAAAAAAAAAAAAAAAAAAAAAAAAAAAAAAAACTTAGCTTGGCATGGTGGTGCACCCCTGTAATCCCAGCTACCTGGGGGTGGGGGCTGGGGGGTGGCTGAGGCAGGAGAATCACTTGAACCCTGAAGGCAGAGGTTGCAGTGAGCTGAGATCATGCCACTGCACTCCAGCCTGGGCGACAGAGCAAGACTCTGTCTCAAAAAAAGAAAAAAGAAAGAAAATAGTGTGGCATTTTCTCAGAAGTTTTAACATAAAAGTGCCAATTCTGCTGTAAAGTGTACATACAAAAACCTGGAAATAGAGATCTGAACAGACATATGTACATCAATGTACACAGGTTCATCATTCACAATAGCCAAAAGGTACAAATCACCCATGTGCCCATGAACAGATGAATGGGTAAACAAATCAAGGTATGAACATGCAAAGGAACATTACTCAGCCATACAAATTTTTAAACATATGCGAAACATGGATGGACCATGAAAATGTTATGCTTAGAGAAATAATCTAGACACAGTGACACATATCTCATGATTCTCCCTACATGCCGTACCTGGAATAGGCAAATCCATAAAGACAGAAAGTAGAAAATAAGTGACCAGGGACAGGGAGGAGAGAAGGAAAGATTAAGGTTGAGTAGATCAAGTTTTTCTTGGGAAAGTGAAAAAATTTTAGGTATAGATAGTATTGATGGTTATATAACTTTGTGAACGTATTTGATGCCATTGAATTGTACACTTACAAGTAGATTAAATGATATCACAATTTTGAAATCAGGATAGAATAAGTAAGAATACTGATTTTTATAAACAAAACCCAAAACTACAAACATATGTTAGTTGGGATAAGGGGTTTTGGTGATTTGTTTTCTAAGACCACCAGAGTGAGCACAAAAGAACCAGCAAGTAGGCAAGGCTAGGAGCAAAACTGCAAATTTATTCTTTGATCATCTAGCTTCAGGGAAGAAAGTGTGGGGGTGAGGTCTGTCGGTCTCCGACAAAAATGGGGGCTGAGGAAGCCCACACAGCTCGTTCACCGGGAGCGGCTTTTCTAGGAGTGGAAGGGCAATAGGTGGGGCACGGGCGTGTGGGGGGGGGGGCGTTCCGTAGGTGCAACCAGGTGAATCTTGGTCTCTTCAGATTGACATCACCTGGCGCATACCTGGTTGGTCTGCACCTTCCTGGGCGCCGGCTGAGTTTTCACGTGCACGGGAAAAGTTGGTGATGAAGAACCCGGAAGTGCGTCATCTTGCCTCCGTTCGTCCAAACATTTGGCAACAAATTTGAAGGCAAGTACTTAAATTGTACCTAAATATAGTGGGAAATTATAAACCTAATACATGAAATCTCTAATGGCAGTTTTATGAGATGCATAGAAACATGTTTTAAAGTTATAGTTTTTCTTTTAAGTGAAAGCAAGTTTATTGAGATAGTAAAGGAAAAAGAATGGCTACTCCATAGGCAGAGTAGCGAAGTTATAGTTTTTTAACACAGAAACAGAAAACTAAATGCCTCATGTTCTCACTTATAAGTGAAAGCTAAACAATGAGTACACATGGACACAAAGAAGGGAACAGCAGACACCAGGGCCTACTTAAGGTGGAGGGTGGCTGTCTGTACACCAAGTCCTGCAACACACAATTTACCTATATAATAAACATGCACGTATACCCCTGAACCTAAAATAAAAGTTAAAATAAAACTAAAACAAAGTTAGAGGTTTTCCTTTTTTTTTCTTTCTTTCTTTTCTTTCTTTCTTTCTTTCTTTCTTTTTTTTTTTTTTTTTTTTTTTTTGAGACAGAGTCTTGCTCTGTCACCCAGGCTGGAGTTCTTAAGATCACTGTGTCTCCTCTTATTTTGACTTTTTACCTGCCAACAAATATAACCAAATATGCCTAATTATAACTCTAGAAAATTGAACAATGCAATGTAGGGAAGGAAAAGTCCCCTATCTAGAAAGCTACAATGTAAGTTGAGTTTCTATACTGTTATGGATGAGTTATGGTGTGCTCACAGAAGCATTATTTAAAGAATTTCATTGGCCAGATGTGGTGGCTCACGCTTGTAACCCCAGCACTTTGGGAGGCTGAGGCAGGCATGTCACGAGGTCAAGAGTTCAAGACCAGCCTGGCCAACAGAGTGAAACCCTATCTCTACTAAAAATACAAAAATTAGCTGGGCATGGTGGTTGGCGCCTGCAATCCCATCTACTCGGTAGACTGAGGCAGGAGAATCGCTTGAACCCGGGAGGGGGAGATTGCAGTGAGCCGAGATCATGCCACTGAACTCCAGCCTGGGTGGTAAAGCTAGACTCTGTCTCAAAAAAGTATTTCATTGAATGAAAGTAGAACACTTCATGCCCACCGGACGTAAACTCAGGATAGAAGAGACACTTATGTGATTTGCTGTCTCTGACTCAGCTTCCAGAATGTTATGGTGTACATCATGTAATGCACATCTTTAGAAACAAGAAAACATGATTGGAAGAAATATGGAAAAAATGACTTTTTAAATTTTAGTTTCTGATCCAAAATTTTCAATGGTGTCTCATTATCGAAAAGACAAAACCCAAACTTTTTAACAGGGAATCATTTGTGACAGAAAGTATGATATTCTCAGTCACTCCTAGTAAGTACTAGGACTGAGTATTCAAATCTTCCTAGATTGAGATTGCTTCTATTGAGTATACATCGCTGCCGTGATTATGCTCAGCTGTGTGCAATTACTTAATTTCTCCCACTGCATTAGACTGTAATATGGCTATTTTTGCTTACCACCACAACCCTAGGGCTCAACATAAATTAATGAATTAGTTAAGCCTGTTAGGTCCTCTGCATCCTCCCTCCTATTATATTAACCCCCTTCTCACATCTTCTATCAGACTTCCTCACCCCTAGACTCTTATTGCTCACTGCATATTAAAATCTTCTGATTAGTTTCTAAAACACAATTATATCCCACACTTTAGTGCGAATATCTTTCCCTGTTCTTCAGTAGTTTCCAACCATAAATTTCTAGATTCTCCACATAGATCTTACATTTTCTCCCCACTCATCAGCCAAACTGCATGACTCACATTAGCCCCAAACATCCCCTAACCATTACATTACATAACCACCCTCTCTCAGTTTCAACTGCCCATGTGTTTTTCTGCCCACTAGAATTATATCCAAGTATCAAAATCAGCTTAAATTGCCACTTCTTTCAGGTAACTTTCTTGCTCTTGTTCTACCTGAAAACGCAGTTCTTTCATTCTGCTTCCTTGGCACTACGGCCATATCTCTTTTATGGCATGCATTATATTGAGTTTGTTATACTTCTGCAAACATTTATTCAGCTCAAATTCTGTTAAGTCATAAATTTGACTCTGTGTCAATGGCATCCTGCTGACAGTAGATGCAGGCTTGGTGTGTTAGAGAAGGTGAGGAAAGGGGTCCTGAAATAAACTGGAGAACCAGAGACAGATGTAGGAGGAAGTGGGAGAGCCTCTAACCCAGGTGTTCTACTAACTAGCCCCTTGCAACTACTCATCATATACCAGCAGTGTACTTAGAGAAATGCACCACCTGAATGAGCTGTGTAACACTAGGAAAGCACATCTTTACTTGGAACATTACTGGTTTCACTTGAAACCAAGTATCACACACATTATATACAGGTTTTGTTTTCTATTTTTCATTTCTAACACATGTATATTAGTATTAAAGAGAGAAATACAATTTGAGTGCTTATCATCAGTGAAAAAAGTGGTTGGCATAAGTGAAAAAATGAAAAGAGCATACATTCTGAGGGTCCTCAATCTGGACCTTATTGATTTTTAAAGGATTCTAGGGCTTGAGTGTCTCAAACTAGTCCAAGAAAAGCCAGCAGCAAGATCCATACAAGTACAAATCTCACTAAGTACATCTCCCATTCCATGAACATGGGAGGAGGTAAACATATCAGCCTTGCCCAGTTTCTCAGCTTATATTTATTTGGGGGTCAATCCAATACCGTCATATGAATTATTTGGTAACTGGAATATTTGAGCAAAAATGTTTACTTTTTGCACTTGAAAATATGAAAAGATATGGACATAGAGTGCATATTTATTAGACAATACTGAAAGTCCCTACAAGTCCAAGTTTTGAAATCCCCAGTTGACTGTTTGGCAGAATAGCTCATTGTTAGGTAGAGCTCTTTTCTAGGGCCCAAACTACAGGGCTTAGATACAATGTACAGAGAAATGGGCCAACCCCACCTTTCTAGCTCATTGGTTATTAGCAAAAAGCTTCGGCCTGGGCTGCAGTTATGGCTATAGTTGGCTTCACAGATGTGCGAAGATTTCTGCTAGATGGAGGAGGAAAACAGCGTGATGACAGGGCTGCTGCATGTTGCTCTGGAGGCTTCTCACTGCACAGTGAACTGCCCGATCACAGCAGCCCCAGACAAAATTGGATAACATAGTTATTTTAATGGTTTCTTCCTCATTGAGCATCCCCTGACCTGAGTGGCTGTGAGGCAAGTTTTAATAAGGCAAAGCTATTAGCTCAGAGGATAAAGTAGAACAAATGTACTGCTGCTGAACACCAGGAGTTTGGCCTAGGTGTGGTTGCTCACTACACAGAAAGCTAGTCACTAAGACGAGTATTGCCAGGGAAGAGCTTTATTGTGGATGCTGTCAGTCTAACCGTCAAATCCGTCTCTCTCCCAACTAAAGTTAGGAGTTTATATAGACAGGAATTAAAGGGATTAAGGAAGATGATCAACAGGCAGCAGGTGGTTAGATGAGAGGCCTAGCATCTCATTGTAACCACCTGTGGGAAAACAGGAATGAGAGAGAAGGAAGAGGAGTTAGTCAACTGGCAACAGGTCTCATTTTCCAGTTGTGGTTCTCTGTAAAGTTTCAGGTCCGTGAAACTATGTGGGAGTCCTAATGATCAGTTTATTGAGAAAGAAACTCAGATGACAAATGTTAAATTTCTCAACCTTTAAGACTGGGAGGTCAATCCTATACTTTGGATATTTTTGCCTGCCTAAATCTGATGTTGAATTGTAATTTCCAGTGCTGGTGGTTAAGTTCTGGTGGGAGATGATCATGGGGATGGAACCCTCATATGACTTAGTGCTGTCTTCCTGATACTGAGTTATCCCAAGATCTGGTCATCTAAAAGTATGTGGCACTTCCCCCAGCTCCCTCTCTCTTGCTCCTGTTTTGCCTTCTGCTATGAGTGAAAGCTGAGGCTTCACCAAAAGTCGAGTAGATACCAGTACCATGCTTCCTGTAAAGCCTGCAGAACCTGAGTCAATTAAACCTCTTCCCTTTATAACCTCTTTTCTTTATATTACCTGGTCTCAGGTATTTATAGCAATGCAAGAATGGTCTTAACTGTCAATTTCTATGCTTACTCCCCCCCAAAAGCCCCCATAAACACCAATTGTATAGGAAAATTGAGCTGGTTTCAAGATAAGAAATTTGGCCAGTATTAAGAATAGTGGAATTATTGTATTGTGTTCCTACTGAGTGGTGTTGTAAATTGACAGCTACACATTTTATTCTGTTCTGTGGAAAATTATGACCCATTGAGATTTTACTTTTACAATTATTACTTCTGTTCATTTTACCATCTTCTCTCCCTCCATGCAGTAGGGGCATGTTGTAAATCACACACTCCAAAAAATTAACCACAGGACATTTTAAAAATGAGCATTGGTATTGAACACAATCCCCCAAATCAGACTTACTTGCCATTTGTACATTTTCTGTAGTGAACTTTCCATACCAATCTTTCACCAATTTTCTTATTGGGATTTTTCTTCTATTCTTATCCAAAGCTGTTTTACAAGTATTTTTTTTAGTCCATAACTCGGCTTTCCATTTCCTTAACTGTGTGGTTTGAAGAACACAAGCTTTTGAATTTAACAAAATCTAACTTATCAAAGTTTAAAGTGCATAAATCATTTGTATTATTTTAAATTAAGAGCATTAAATTTATTTTGTATGTTCCATATTTTATTGTCCTATATAAAATCATCACCTAACTCAAACCTATAAAATTTTCTCACGTTTTCTTCTACAAGTTTTAAGTTTGAGTTCCTATATTTAGATCTATGATGAGTTGAGGATTTATATACGCTTTGGGGAGTCAAAGGTAACACCACTTTTTGAATATGTGTCTTTTCCCTTGGATTTCATTAGCACATTTTCTGAAAATCTCCCAAGCACCTCATGGTTTATGGCTGTGATTCTGGACTCACGTATCCACAATTGTTCTGAATGTCCACATAAATTTATAATCCACTTGTCAAATTTTAGTTCAGGTGGTGTTTAATTAATAGAACAATTTGAGGAAAACTGACATCTCAAAATAGTTTTCTTGAATATTTTGGCCCTATTTCTGCTATACACATTTTGGAAAAATTTTTCCAGTACTAAGGATAAATATTGGGAGCTTTATTGAAATTGTGTTAAATTTATAGAAACATTTAAATAAAACTGATAATGGTCTTCCTAATCATTGAAATTTTACTTTATTTTTAATTTTTGTGGGTACATACTAGCTGTATATATATATGGGGCACGTGATTTATTTTGATATAGGCATGCAATTTCTAATAATCACATCAGGGTAAATGGGATATCCATAACCTCAAGCATTTATCCTTTGTGTTACAAAAAATTCAATTATACCTTTAAAATGTACAATTACTATTGACTGTAGTAACCTTGTCCTATCAAATACTAGGTCTTAGTCATGCTACTTTTTGTGCCCATTAACATTCCCCACTTCCCCCTCACCACACCCCCACTACCTTTCTCAGCCTCTGGTATCCATCCTTCTACTCTCTATAAGTTCAGTTGTTTTCATCTTTAGCTCCAACAAGTAAGTCAGAACATGTGATGTCTGTCTTGCTGTGCCTGGTTCATTTCACTTAATCATCTCTAGTTCCATCTATAATGTTGCAAATGACAGGATCTCATTCTTTCTTACGGCTGAATACTACTCCATTGTGTATATGCACCATATTTTATTTATCCATTCATCTGCTGATAGACATTTAGGTTGCTTCCAAATCTTGGCTATTGTGAGTAGTGCTACAGTAAACATGATGCAGATATATCTTCAATATACTGATTTCCTTTCTTTAGGGTATATAACTACCAGTGGAATTACGGGATTGTATGGCAGCTCTATTTTTAGTTTTTGAGGTACCTCCAAACTGTTCTCCAAAGTGGTTGTACTAATATACACTTCCATAGTGCAGTGCACAAGGGTTCCCTTTTCTCCACATCCTCTTCCTCATTTGTTACTACCTGTCTTTTGGACAGGAGACATTTTAACTGGGGTGAGATGATATCTCATTGTAGTTTTGATTTGCATTTCTCTAATGGATCAGTGATGTTGAGTACCTTTTCATATGCCTGTTTGCCATTTGCATGTCTTCTTTTGAGAAATGTCTATTCAGATTTTTGCCCAGTTTTAAATCAGATTTTTTTTTTCTATAGAATTGTTATAGCTCTTTATATATTCTGGTTGTGAACATCTTGCCAGATGTTGATATAGTTTGGATATTAGTCACTGCCCAAATTTCATTTTGAGAGGTAATGCTCAGCATTAAAGGTGGGTCTTGGAGGAAGCTGTTTTGTTCAAGGGGGAGGATCCCTCATTAATTGATGCTGTCCTCACATCAAGGCCCATATTTCTGCCATATACATTTTGGAAAACTTCTTCCAGTGTTAAGAATATTGGGAGATTTATTTAAATATTAAATTTATTGAAACTGCTGTTATTTTAATAACAAGTCTTTAAACATTGAAATAAACTTTATTTTTAAATTTTTGTGGATACAAAGTAGGTGTATGTTTATGGGGTACATGAGATATTTTAATACAGGTATCAAATGTGTATAAACACATCAGGGTAAATGGGATATCCATGACCTCAAGCACCACTCACAAAATCTGAGTACTCATAAGATCTGGTTAAGTGTGTGTGGCACCTCCCTCCCCCTCTCTTTGCCCCTGCTCCTGCCATGTGAGATACTTACTCCCCTTTTGCCTTCCATCGTGGTTGGAAACTTCCTGACACCTCCCTACAAGCTGATAAGATGTTAGCACCATGCTTCCTGTACAGCTTGCAAAACCGTGAGCCAACTAAACCTCTTCTTTATAAATTACCCAGTCTCGAGGTTTTTTTTTTTTTTTTTTTTTTTTTTGAGACAGAGTCTCGCTCTGCCTCCAGGCTGGAGTGTACTGGTGCGATCTCGGCTCACAGCAAGCTCCGCCTCCCAGGTTCACGCCATTCTCTTGCCTCAGCCTCCCGAGTAGCTGGGACTACAGGCGCCTGCCACCATGTTGGCCAGGATGGTCTCAATCTCCTGACTTCGTGATCTGCCCACCTTGGCCTCCCAAAGTGCTGGGATTACAGGCATGAGCCACCACGCCCAGCCTCAAGTATTTTTTTATAGTATTTCAAGAAAAGCCTAATACAGATGGATAGTTTGCAAATATTCTCTCCCATTCTGTGGGTTGTCTCTTCACTTTGTTGTTTCCTTTGCAACGCAGAAGCTTTTTAACTTGATGTAATCCCATTTGTCCACTTTTGCTTTGGTTGTCAGGTATTACACAAGAAATCTTTGTCCACTCCAATGTCCTGGAGAGGTTCCCCAATGTTTTCTTTTAGCTGTTTCATAGTTTGAGGTCTTAGATTTAACTTTTCAATTAATTTTGATTTTTGTATATGATAAGAGATGGGGGTCTAGTTTCATTCTTCTGCATATGGATACTCAGTTTTCACAGCACCATTTATTAAAAAACTATCCTTTCCCCAATGCATGTTCTTCATACCTTTGTCAAAAGTGAGTCCACCATAGATGTATGAATTTGTTTCTGGGTTGTCTATTCTGTTCCTATGTGTCTGTTTTTATGCCAGTAGCATGCTGTTTTGGTTACTGTAGCTCTGTTGAATAATTTGAAGTCAAGTAATACGATTTCTCCAATTTGATTCTTTTTGTGCAGGATAGCTCTGACTATTCTAGGTCTTTTGTGGTTCCCATATAAATTTTAGGATTGTGTTTTCTATTTCTTTGAAGAATGTTTTCTGGATGTTCCACAGTGTATCCATTAACCTGCTGAATAACAACTTTTTTTTCCCCTTTTTTCCTGAGACAGGATCTCACTCTGTCTTCAGGCTAGAGTGCAGTGGCACGATCACAGCTAAAAGCAGCCTCAGTCTCCCAAGATCAAGTGATCTTCTCACCTCTCTGCCTCCTGAGTACCTCGGACTACAGGTGCATGCCACCATGCCTGGCTAATTTTTGTATTTTTTGTAGAGACAGTTGTGCCATGTTGCCCAGGCTGGTCTCAAACTCCTGGGCTCAAGCAACCCACCCACCTTGACCTTCTAACATGCTAGAATTACAGGCATGAGACACTGCGACCAGCCAGAGTATTTTCTTACTGTTAGGTACATGAGATGATTCAGGTTCATCTTGTATTTCTCACAAACTCTGACTAGGAATCATCTCTGGTCCCCTTTTTTTTGTGGATAGTATTTAGGAACTAGTAACTTGGCAGTTGGTGTGCTTACTATTACTGAGGTGTCACTGTGTTTAGGTCCTCTCAGTAGAATGAATCACAAAATATATGCATATGTGCACACACAACAATTTCTCTATTTGTTCCTATATATTTAAAAGATATGAGTTCTATTCTAATGTCATAATCCAGGTTTTCTAGCTCTCCTCATTCCTATTTTTATAAATACCTTCTCTAATGGAGAAACCTTGCTGTCATCATTCTCAACATATTTGCTCAATGTTACCAATCTCTCAACAATGCTGCCTATCTTTTCCCCGTCCCTTCCACACCTCACCATCAGCCCTCTTGGTGCCAGCAGGAACAAGGCTACAACTCCTCTCATCCCACGAGGCAAGTCTAACTCCTCCACTCTGGGGAAGGAAGTCAGGAGAGGCACATGAAAACTCAAAGAGGGGAATCAAAAGAAAGAGGAATGGAAGGCCACATTAAAAAAAAAAATAAATCATCTTTTGATTGCCCTAATAAACATCTCTTGGTGATGATATAGTTTATGGATATGGCTAGACATTTTTTTCAATTTTAGGATTTTGCATCTAAATCTATAAGACTTTGGTCTATAGCTTTATGTTTTTTTTTGTTTTGTTTTGTTTTGTTTTGTTTTAAGGTTTTGTTACCAAAGTTGTACTGGCCTCAAAACTGAATGGAAAAGTTCCATCTTTTTTCTTCTAGAAAAGTTTATAAAAGCCTGGTATTACTTTTAAAAATTTGGAATAAGTTCAGCAAAGCCATCTGTTCCTAGAGTTTTCTTTCTAAGCAAGTTTTTTAATATTCCACTCAGGTACTATTTGCAGTTGTGACAAGCACAATCAATCTCTAGTATGACCTTGTTTCCAGGGCTTTTACTGATGGCATGTTAAGCAAAGGACCAACCCACTGGCACTTCCTAAGTTTTAATCATTTCTCCTTCATACTGCCAAATGCAAAACAAAACAAAAATCCTTATTATCTTCTCAAATTAGCTTTTCAGATTCCTGCCCTATGCAGCATGAGACATCTGGAAATTTGAGAAATTATATGTGTTTGAAGCCCCTAATGTATTCATTCTTTACACTGCAGTCTTGATTGTTCTCCCGGTTTCTGGTCCCCCCATGCCTTCCCCTGACCCCCAGGTTATGGCCCTCTGCCTGAACCAAGTTCAGTATTCAGGTTCTTCCCTATAGTCAGAAGTGGAAAGGGCCCCCAGAGCTGCATTCTTTTTACCACTCTCTAGAATTTTGTCCCTTTAGTCTTCTTTGCTTCTATAGCAAAAATTTGCATTTAAATATTTTCTGTAATTTTATAGTTGTCCTCAATCGGTCCATTCTGCTGCCAACTACTATACCTTACCCAATAGCAAAATCTATTTTTGCTTTTTTTTTTTTTTTTTTTTAATCTCTCTCTGTTGCTCAGGCTGGAGTGCAGTGGCATGATCTCAGCTCACTGAAACCTCCACCTCCCAGGTTCAAGTGATCCTCCCACCTCAGCCTCTTTAGTAGCCAGGATTACAGGTGTGTACCACCATGCCTGGCTAATTTTTGTATTTTTAGTAGACAGGGTTTCATGTTGGTCAGGCTGGTCTGGAACTCCTGACCTCAGGTGATTTGCCCACCTCAGCCTCCCAAAGTACTGGGATTACAGGCACGAGCCACCATGCCCATCCTATTTGTGCTTTTTGAAAGCTCCATATCTAAGTTATATCTATATACACATTTTTTAAAGTTTTATCACCTATGAAAAACATGTTTCAGTATGGAAATAGAGTTGGGTACAATAAGTCACTCACAGCAGAATGTCCTGGCTTATGTGTTAGACATCTGCCAGGGCAGAAACCACCAGAAATCTGGACCCACTCTCTTCTACTAATCCTCATAAGTTGCATGCAAGGCAAATTGACTTGCCCCTTTGATCCACCATTCTGAGACGGGTCGTCTAAATTTAGTCTGCCCAAGGATTATTCAAAAATCCTGCTGGTGGGCTCCTGTACTATGGCCCTATATTGAGGGTCTCTTTCTTCCTGGACATACAACAGCATTCTTGTTTGTGGATCCCCTTATTTTGCACATGGCTAAGCAATAAACCTTTGAACTACTTATAGCCATTGGCTCGAATGACATATTTTCAAGTCTCTTAGAAAACAGCAGTCTTGAAAATGAACTAAACCATATTAACAAAGTAAAATGCTATTTCTCAATACAAATCTTTTTTCCACATTTTCTTAAGTTGCTAGACATACTGCAATTCAACACCTCTGTTCTATATTAAATTTAGATTTTAACTTAAAACGCCCACACATTAGATAAAGTTAAAAAATACTTTCTCTACTATCTGATGTTCATTGAGAAGCTACTTCTTATTACACATACTCCATAAAATATGACCTCATAGTAAATGCTTTCCTATAGTTTCCTATAGTTTGTGCATTTTCTCTGGCCTCTTGACTTCACACAGAATGATTTTTCACATTCATTACATCCGTAGGGTTTCTGTCTTATACAAGTCCTGTGGTGAAAATTAGGGCTGACTTCTGACGAAAGGTTTTCCACGTTCATTACACCCCAACGGTTTCTCCCGTGTGTCTTCTCAGATATTCTGTGAAACTGTAGTAGTAGCAGAAAAATGCATCCCTTCTCAACCTAGGAATGCTGACACAGGCTTCACACCATGTGAATTCTCTGATGTTTAATGAGGAGTGGCACTGGGCAAAATGTTTCCTACATTCATTCACCAGTAAGTTTTTTCCACTTTTAGTTTTATAACATAATGTATGGTCCAAAGTCCAGAATAATGTTTTCCTGCATTCCGTATCTTCATATTGTTTTTTTTCTCTAAGTTCTCTCAATACTGTGAGAACTGACTTCAGGCCAAAGGTGTTCTCATTATCATTATATTAACCGATTTCTCTCACCCTTTATGTTCTGTGTTCCACAAAGTTCTGACTTCACCCAGAGTAATTTCCCTCACTTACTACATTTATAGGGTTTCTCCCCAAGTGTGTTCTCTGATGTACAGTTAGTTTTGACTTAACATAGAATGATTTTCCACAAACATTACATGCATAGGGTTTCTCCCCTGTGTGTGTTCTATGATGTGCAATGAGTTTTGACTTCACACAGAATGATTTTCCACATTCATTACATCCATAGGGTTTCTGTCTTATATGAGTTCTCTGGTGAACAATTAGGGCTGACTTCTGACGGAAGGTTTTCCCACATTCATTACATCCAAAAGGTTTCTCCCCTGTGTGTCTTCTCAGATGTTCTGTGAAACCGGAGTAGTAGCAGAAAAATTTTCCACACTGAATACATTCATAAGGTTTCTCACCTGTGTGAGTTCTTAGATGTTTAGTAAGGGTTGACTTCTCAGAAAATGATTTCCCACATGCATTACATTCATAAGGTTTTTCGCCTGTGTGAATTCTTTGATGTTTAATGAGGTCTGATTTTCTGAGAAAGGCTTTCCCACATGCATAGCATTCATAGGGCTTCTCCCCTGTGTGTGTTTTCTGATGCACAGTAAGGACTGACTTAAATGAAAAGGTTTTCCCACATTCATGACATTCATATGGTTTCTCGCCTGTGTGTGTTCTCTGATGTTGAGTAAGGGTTGACTTTTCACTGAAGGATTTCCCACATTCATGACATCTATAAGGTCTCTCCCCTGTATGAATTCTTTGATGTTTAATGAGGTCTGAATTCTTATAAAAGGTCTTCCCACATTCGTGACATTCATAGTGTTTTCCCCGTGTGTGTGTTCTCTGATGTCTTGTATGGGCTGACTTCTGGGTGAAGGTTTTTCCACATTCATGACATTCATAAGGTTTTTCTCCTGTATGTGTTCTCTGTTGTAAATGAAGGACTAATTTTTCACTGAAAAAGGTTCCACACTCATTATATTCAATAATATTGTTAACTGAGTGGGTTCTCTGAATTGGAGTGAGATTTAACTTCTGGCTGAATGGGTAAACACTCTGATGTTCAAGGAGAATCGATTCCTCAAAGATGTTTTCTCCACATTGATTACATTCATAGTGGTTTTCTCTTGGATGCGTTTGCTGATGGGTAATGAAAAATGACATATCACAGGTTTTCCCATGTTCAGTATATTTGCAGGTTTTCTGTCCTGTGTAACCTCTCTTATGTACAAGGAAGAATGAATTCTCAGGGAAAGCTTTCCCACATTCATTGTATTCAAAAGGTTGCTCCCAATTTTTAATTTTCTGATGCCAAATGAGGTCTTCATTCAGCCAGAAGCTGTTCCCATTTGTATTATATTCATAAGGTTCCTCCTCAGAATGAATTATTTCTTGCTTTTCACCACACAAACATTTTCCACCTTTGTTAAACTCATTGAACTTCATTCTTGAATAGTTTCTACTGGTATTAATTATTTCTGAAATATAGAGTGACAAGAAAGATTAGTTGACAACGATATGTAAGAGAAATAAAGTTAGCATTATATTTGAAGGCATGGCTCAGTTTAGGCCATTACCTCCTCATACCTACATTATGACAACAATGTGCACACTTCCAGTCTTATATCTCTTTTTAATTCAACACAGCAGCAACAAGCTGAATTTCTAAAAGTTCTAATTCATAGATAGTCCTGTAATCCAGGCTCCAATTCTGTGTGGTTTTGTTGTTGTTGGTTGGTGGTGGTGGTGGTGTTTTTGAGACAGAGTCTTGCTCTGTCACCCAGGCTGGAGTGTAGTGACATGATCTCAGCTCACTACAACCTCTGCTTCCTGGGTTCAAGCGATTCTCATGCCTCAACCTCCCAAGTAGCTGGGACTACAGATGTACACAACCATATTCAGCTAGTTTTTATGTTTTTAGTAGACACAGGATTTTGCCATGTTAGCCAGGCTGGTCTCGAACTACTGGCTTCAAGCAATTCATCCACATTGGCCTTCCAAAGTGCTGGGATTACAGGCATGAAGCACTTCACCTGGCTCAATTGTTGTTCTAGCTCTGATTCACTAGGAATAAAAGTATGCAACAATAAGAGTGAAATCAATGAGTGAACAAGCCATCCTTGTCACAGGATCAGGTTTATGGTTCTATTCTGGCTATGGGATTTGCCCTTTATTCCATCAACTGTACTATACTATACTGATTCCAATGTCCCAAGAACACACACTTTTTTTTTTTAACAAGGTGTCACTGAAGTAAACATATCTTTACATTTAGATTCAGATTAGAACCAAGCCATTCTTTTACGAGTCTAGAATGAATATATTTCACTCTAGGTAGGTTCAACTGTTTGTCCCTCATAAATTGCTCATTCCCATCATAATCTCATACTGATTGTTTTTTCATTGTCAGATTGTACTCTAACAGTGTTTTTAAAAGTTTGCCTTCCCAAATTTTCCAGGTTCATTCACTAAAAAACATGAAAGAACTGTTTGTATAATTCATTTAAGCACAAACATCAGCTGGATTGCTATAACAATATTCTTTGTTAAACACTGATTTGTAAAATATTTCATGCGGTTCTGATTTTGCTCACCAACTATGTTCCTGGCAGCCATTACTTTGCCTATGATTTTTTCTTAGTGCCTAGATATTTAAATCAGTGGTGTTTAACAAATAATGTTTATCAATATTACCTGGAGAGCTTTTCCAAACACAAATATTTTCAGGCTTCACGCTGAAATCCTTACTGGTTGAATGTTTAATTTTAATTTTAACTGCTTTTTATTTTTTAGAGACAGAATCTTGCCCTGTCACCAAGGCTGCATTGCAATGGCACAAACACAGTTAACTGTAGCCTCTTCCCAGGCTAAAACAAGACTCTCACCTCAGCTCTCCAGGAGCTGAGATCACAAAAATTAGCCAGGCATGAGACCACAGGTGTGTGCCACCATGCCTGGCTAATTTTTTAAGTTTTCATAGAGATGGGGTCTTCCTATGTTGCCCAAGCTGGCCTCAAATTCCTGGGCTCAAGTGTTCCTCGCACCTCAGCCTCCCAAAGTCCTGGAATTATAGGCATGAACCACTGGGCCCAGGCTATTGTAAAATAATTCTGTAAAAAAAATGATAAATATGATAAAAAGCTAAAGAATGAGCAACTCAAAAAAGCATGTATAGAAAAATATGTTTAATATTTTAAAGAAGGAGGGATGCTCTTTACCGGGAAAAGTACACCAGGGAGCTTTCCGGGGTGTTGAAAATCACTCTATATATTCATCTCAGTGATGGATACATGAGTGTTTATATATACACACACACACAGACACACACACAAATATATATATTTTATTAATCTTTGGCTTAACCACATAATTTATACCACAATTAAAAAAAAAAAAAACAAGATGTGTGTATGGAAGTGATATTGGGAGATGCTGGGTGATTCAGAGTCACTGGATATTTGGGTCATGTCAACATGTTAGTTCCAAAGTTCTAGAGCCTCTAAAACATGATTCCTGAAGAACATTTCAATGGTCTTATTATCTGAACCTACCCTTTGTGATCTACCTTCCTTTAAATTCCATCTGGCACATACTAACTCACCTAGATGACTCTGGCTTGGAAATTTTTCCTTTAATATCCATGGCTCCTCGCCTTTCTCCAACTTGAGAATCACTTCTGGTTTAGGAATGCAATATCCTGTGGATGAGAACTGTATTACTTGGGACAAACTGGGTGGGTTTTCCTGAAGGAGGAAGACAGTATACCCCAAACAGTACACACACACACACACACACTTCATTTAATTCTGTCATTCTCTCTAGTATCCAAAAGGGATAAATTGTCCTTGATCTCTGAATCTCAAACCTAAATATTACTATATTTTACAAAAGTTTCGCAAGTTTCTATTGATAAGAAAGGACGTGCATTCTGGTCTTCTACATGGGAAACAATTCCTACCTACCTACTGAGACAAGGTGGCTGTAGTTCTCCAGCATCACATCCCTGTACAGGGTCCTCTGAGCAGGGTCCAGATGCTGCCACTCCTCTTGAGTGAAGCCCACAGTCACATCCCTAAATGACACAGATCCCTGGAAAATCACAGTTCTGCTCAGTCTGAAGTGATAAGAATCAGTTCACGTGAAAAAGGATGTTTAGGGACTAATCCTTACCATTTTTATTGTTGAAAATTAAATGGAAAATGTTATAAAGAGCCTCTATGACATATGTTGTTTTATGTTACACATTGTGGGTAAAAAATCATAGAAGAAATATCCTGTTGGTGCATTAATTTATTACTTAATGCAAAAATATTTAGTGCCTACATATGCCTAGAGCTTTCTTAGTTTCTGAGTATTCCAATTTGAATAAAGAGTCTTCCTGCAATTACAGGAGAGGAACATATCTTCTCACAAGGAAACATACATATAGAGACATACCTACTATAGGACTTAACGGACTCACACCACAGATATGTGCAACACAGATGGATCATAAAAGTGGTCTGTGCAAATTCATGTGAAAGTATGTCAACATATTAGATTTCACAAAAGTGATAAAACTTTAGTTCCTTTGCAAACATATAACAAAAATTTAAGAAAAGGTTAAAAACCTGAAAAAATATGTGGCAAGTCAATGGAACCGCTTAACAGGATAAGAGCATGTCTTACCTGTGATGAGATAAAGGTTGCAGAGGCATGGGAGATGAGGGAGACTAGGAAATACTTTTGGCTTTAATCCTGTTAGTGTTCTCCAAATATTTATCACTCATCTAATCTGTAAAAATTTTTAGCAACTACTAGTTCTACTTACATTTATTTATAAAGTAAATAAAATATAATCAATCCACATATAAGGAAAGTTTAATTTTGTTCTTATTTTATAGATAAAAATATAAATAGGCATGCTGATATTTTCCTCCCAAGCCCTAAAGGACTGACAGTATATGACATAAACACAATTATCTTGCACACTTCCTTTAGGCCATAGGCTCCCTGCTCCCCCAACTCCAGGTCATTGATGCGAATAGCAGAAGTTGATGGTGAACTGGAAATACACAACTGAATCTCTGTAACATAATTCAGCTTTCACTGAGGAAGCAATGCCACCAAAGTAGATTGGAGACCGCTGGAGAGCAGCATTAGAGGTAGATTGTCTATATTAAGAGGCAGTAGTGGAGACGTGGAAGAGGGAATTCACTAAACAGAGAAGAAGGGCTACTTCCAGAGGGCCTGCAGAGAGGCATTAGAAGGTCTTGAAATTAGAACCAGGAGGTTGGGTGTTGAGGAAGGGGAGAGTGCAGAGTGACAATAAGACACATGCAGGCCATGCAGCTCCTGGAATGTCTTCATGTCATGGAAGTGAGAATGTCCAGTGGAAGGCTACAGAGATGATTCTGAAGCTTGGGAGAGACCTAAGGTCTGGAGTTCAAGACCTGCCTGGCCAACATAGTGAAACCCCATCCCTGCTAAAAAGACAAAAAATAGCCATGCGTGGTTGTGGACGCCTGTATTCCCTGCTACTCGGGAGGCTGAGGGAGGAGAATCGCTTGAACCCGGGAGGTGGAGATTGCAGTGAGCCAAGATTGTGCCACTGCATTCCAGCCTGGGTGACAGAGTGAGACTCGGTCTCAAAACAAAACAAAACAAAAAATCACAGACTAAAAAAAGAGCATTCCAAAATTAAATGTTAGTATTTGCCTAACTGAAAGCAAAGCAAATACTCTCTGAACACTACTAGAAAACAAAATGGGCCAGGTGCGGTGGCTTACGCCTGTAGTCCCAGCACTTTGGTAGGCCAAGGTGGGAGGATCACGAGGTCAGGAGTTCAAGACCAGCATGGCCAACGTGGTGAAACCCCGTCTCTACTAAAAATACGAAAATTAGCCAGGCACGGAGGCAGACACCTGTATTCCCAGCTACTCAGGAGGCTGAGACAGGAGAATCACGTGAACCTGGGAGGCGGAGGTTGCAGTGAGCCAAGATCACACCACTGTACTCCAGCCTGGGCAAACAGAGTAAAACTCTGTCTCAAAAAAAGGAAAGAAAGAAATAAAGAAAACAAAATGGATGTAAAATACAGAATCGTACAAATCTAAATGTATAAAATTGCACAAATTATAACAAAATAAAAACTGGAAAAAGAGCTAATAAAAGAATAGTTTGTAAAACATAGATAAATCCAGGAGATAAATACCATTCTCAAATGAATTCCAAAAGAAAAAAAAAAGCTAAGCAGAGACTTTTTTGGGGGGAAATGAGGGCAATCAAGAGCACTGTGTACATTATAGCCCATTTATACCTCAGGTTGCAATTTTTTTAAATTTTTGCAATCAGACCTTGAAATGACCTTGAGCAGTAGCATATAACTCCCACATGCTTAGCGTTCCAATAATGGAACATGAGGCATAAATGGGTTAGGGAATTCAGAACACCAAGCACATACCCAGGACAGAAGAGGCATGGCAAAGACCTCAAAAGACCCTAACGTTTTACTTCTGGCTAATCTCTATGCTCAGTGCAAGCAAGCAGTGAAGACTAAGATGAAGTTCTAAATGGACCAGGCTAAGTGCTTAAAAAGTGCTAAGGACAGTCAATTTGCAAGTAATAGGAAAGGCGTTTTATTGTTTT
>NW_016807892.1:76940-86387 GCF_001698545.2 Rhinopithecus bieti
TTTGTAGTTCTCCTTGAAGAGGTCCTTGACATCCCTTGTAAGTTGGATTCCTAGGTATTTTATTCTCTTTGAAGCTATTGTGAATGGGAGTTCATTCATGATTTGGCTCTCTGTCTGTTACTGGTGTATAAGAATGCTTGTGATTTTTGCACATTAATTTTGTATCCTGAGACCTTCCTGAAGTTGCTTTTCAGCTTTAGGAGATTTGGGGCTGAGACAATGGGGTTTTCTAAATATACAATCATGTCATCCGCAAACAGAGACAATTTGACTTCCTCTTTTCCTATCTGAATACGCTTCATTTCTTTCTCTTGCCCAAATGCCCTGGCCAGAACTTCCAACACTATGTTGAATAGGAGTGGTGAGAGAGGGCATCCTTGTCTTGTGCTGGTTTTCAAAGGAAATGCTTCCAGTTTTTGCCCATTCAGTATTATATTGGCTGTGGGTTTGTTATAAATAGCTCTTATTATTTTGAGATATGTTCCATCAATACCTAGTGTTTTGAGAGTTTTTAGCATGAAGGGGTATTGAATTTTCTCAAAGGCCTTTTCTGCACCTGTTGAGATAATCACATGGTTTTTGTCATTGGTTCCGTTTATTTCATGAAATACGTTTAGTAATTTGCATATGTTGAACCAGCCTTGCATCCCAGGGATGAAGCTGACTTGAGCATGGTAGATAAGCTTTTTGAAGTGCAGCTGGATTCAGTTTGCCAGTATTTTATTGAGGACTTTTGTGTCAATGTTCATCAGGGATATTGGCCTGAAATTTTCTTTATTTGTTGTGTCCCTGCAAGGTTTTGGTATCAGGACGATGCTGGCTTCATAAAATGAGTTAGAGAGGATTCCCTCTTTTTCTGTTGTTTGGAATAGTTTCAGAGGGAATGGTATCAGCTCCTCCTTGTATCTCTGGTAGTATTTGGTTGTGAATTCATCTGGTCCTAGACTTTTTTGCTTGGTAGGCTATTATTTACTGCCTCCATTTCAGAACTTGTTATTGGTCCATTCAGGGATTCGACTTCTTCCTGCTTTAGACTTGGGAGGGTGTATATGTCCAGGAATTTATCTATTTCTTCTAGATGTTCTAGATTATTTGCGAAGAGGTGTTTATAGTATTCTCTGACAGTAGTTTGTATTTCTGTGGGATCAGTGGTGATATCCCCTTTATCATTTTTTATTGCATGTATTTGATTCTTCTCTCTTTTCTTCTTTATTCTTCTTGCTATTCTATTTTGTTGATCTTTTCAAAACCCAGCTCCTGGATTCATTGATTTTTTGAAGGGTTTTTCGTATCTCTATCAGTCCTTCTCTGATCTTAGTTATTTCTTGCCTTCTGCTAGCTTTTGAATTTGTTTGCTCTTGCTTCTCTAACTCTTTTGTGATGCTAGGATGTCTATTTTAGATATTTCTTGCTTTCTGTTGTGGGCATTTAGTGCTGCAAATTTCCCTCTACACACTGCTTTAAATGTGTCCCAGAGATTCTGGTACATTGTGTCTTTGTTCTCATTGGTTTCAAATAACTTCTTTATTTCTGCCTTAACTTCATCATTTACCCAGTAGTCATTCAGGAGCAGGTTGTTCAGTTTTCATGTAACTGTGCAGTTTTGAGTGAGTTTCTTAATACTGATTTCTAATTTGATTGCACTGTGGTCTGAGAGACTGTTATTCTTTCCATTCTTTTGCATTTGCTGAGGACTGTTTTACTTCCAATGATGTAGTCAATGTTAGAATAAATGTGATGTGGTGCTGAGAAGAATGTATATTCCGTTGATTTGGGTAGGGAGAGTTCTGTAGATGTCTATTAGGTCTGCTTGGTCCAGAGCTGAGTTAAAGTTCTGAATATCCCTGCTAATTTTCTGTCTCGATCTGTCTAATACTGACAGTGGGTTGTTAAAGATTCCCACTATTATTGTGTGGGAGTCTAAGTGTCTTTGTAGGTCTCTAAGAACTTGCTTTATGAATCTGGGTACTCCTGTGTATTGGGTGCATATATATTTAGGGTAGTTAGCTCTTCTTGTTGCATTGATCCCTTTACCATTATCTAATGCCCTTCTTTGTCTTTTTTGATCTTTGTTGGTTTAAAGTATGTTTTATCAGAGACTAAGATTGTAACACCTGTTTTTTTTTTTTTTTTTTTTTTTTTTTTTTTTTTTTTTTTTTTTTTTTTTTTTTTTTTTTTTTTTGTAAATTTTCTTTTACTTTTTTTTTTTTTTTTTTTGCTTTCCATTTGCTTGGTAAATATTCCTTCATCCCTTTATTTTGAGCCTATGTGTGTCTCTGCACATGAGATGGGTCTCCCGAATACAGCACACTGACAGGTGTTGACTTTTTATCCAATTTGCCAGTCTGTGTCTTTTAATTGGGGCACTTAGCCTGTTTACATTTAAAGTTAATATTGTTATGTGTGAATTTGATCCTGTCATTATGATGCTAGCTGGTTATTTTGCCCATTACTTGATGCAGTTTTTTCATAGTGTCGATAACCTTTATAATGTGGTATGTTGTTGCAGTGGTTGATACTGGTTGTTACTTACCATGTTTAGTGCTTCCTTCAGGAACTCTTGTAAGGCAGGCCCGGTAGTGACAAAATCTCTCAGCATTTGTTTGTCTGTAAAGGATTTTATTTCTCCTTCACTCATGAAGCTTTGTTTGGCTGGATATGAAATTCCAGGTTGAAAATTCTTTTCTTCAAGAATGTTGAATATTGGCCCACACTCTCTTCTGGCTTGTAGTGTTTCTGCAGAGATCTACTGTTGGTCTAATGGAATTCCCTTTGTGAGTCATCTGACCTTTCTCTCTAGCTGCCCTTAAAATGTTTTCCTTCATTTCAACTTTGGTGAATCTGACACTTATGTGTCTTGGGTTGTTCTTGTTGAGGAGTATCTTTGTGGTGTTATCTGTATTTCCTGATTTTGATTGTTGACTTCTCTTGCTAGGTTGGGAAAATTCTCCTGGATAATATCCTGAAGAGTGTTTCCCAGCTTGGTTCCATTCTCTCCATCACTTTCAGGTAACCAATCAAACACAGATTTGGTATTTTCACATAGTCCTATATTTCTTGGGAGGCTTTATTTGTTCCTTTTCGTTCTTTTTTCTCTAATCTTGTCTTCCCACTTCATTTCATTAGTTTGGTCTTCAGTCTCTTATATCCTTTCTTCCATTTGATCGATTCAGCTATTGATACTTATGTATGCTTCACGAAGTTCTTGTGTTGTGTTTTTCAGCTCCATCAGGTGACTTATGTTCTTCTGTAACCTGGTTATTCCAGTAAGCAATTTGTCTAACCTTTTTTCAAGGTTCTTAGCTTCCTTGCATTGGGTAGAAAATGCTCCTTTAGCTCAGAGTAGTTAGTTATTACCCACCTTCTGAAACCTACTTCTGTCAATTTGTCAAATGCATTCTCCATCCAGTTTTGTTCCCTTGCTGGCAAGGAGTTGTGATCTTTTGGAGGAGAAGAGGTGTTCCAGTTTTTGGAATTGTCAGCCTTTTGCGTTGGTTTCTCCCCATCTTCGTGATTTATTTACCTTCAGATGGGGTCTCTGAGTGGATGTCCTTTTTGTTGATGTTGATGGTTATTCCTTTCTCTTTGTTAGTTTTCCTTCTAACAGTCAGGCCCCTCTGCTGCAGGTCTGCTGGAGTTTGCTGGAGGTCCACTCCAGACCCTGCTTGTTTTGGTATCACCAGAGGAGGCTGCCAAATAGCAAAGATTGCTGCCTGTTCCTCAACATGATAAAGTACATATATGAAAAACTCATAGGTAACATACTCCATAGTGAAAGACCGAAAAGATCCCCCCCCCCCAAGATCATAAACAGGCAAAGGATAGTGCTTTCACCACTGCAATTCAACACCGTATTAAAAGTTCTAGCCAGAGCAAATAGGCAAGAAAAAGAAATGAAAGACATTCAAATTGAAAGGCAGAAGTAAAACTACTCTATTTGCAGATAACATTACTTAGCAAATAATCCACAAAAAATCTACGAGCTAACACACAGTTTCGACGAAGTTGCAGAGTGCAAAACCAACGCACAACAATTAGGTTAAAAAAAAAAAGTACTCCAACAATGAACAATTCAAAAGGAAATTCAGAAAATAATTCTATTTATGATAGTATCCAGTAGAATAAAATACTCAGTGCTATGGTCTGAATGTTTGTGCCCTTCACAACTTCATATGTTGAAATCTAATACCACTGCAATAGTGTGAAGAGGCATGGCCTTCAGGAGGTGATTAGGAAGCTCTGCCTTCATGAATGGGATAAGTGTCCTTATAACTTAATGGACAAAGTAGTGGTTTGACAACCTGTAGAGACACGTTCAGATACTGTGCTGCCAATGATCAGAAATTTTATTTTTGATAAGCTTACATAAAGTAATGATGGTTTTTCCATAAATAAGAAGACTTAGTCAAATGGTCCCTTTTAACTTTTAAAATGTTTTAATACATCAAATCTGATTTGAATATTTAATATAGCAAGTATGGGTAATTCCAGGAATGGTGATCTAAGGGATCAAACCAGGGCTGAGGAGACAGGTAGCACTGGCAGGTTTAAGAGATTAGATACAGGACAGGCGTAGTGGCTCACACCTGTAATCCCAACACTTTGTTAGGCCAAGGCAGGCAGATCACCTAAGGTCAGGAGTTCGAGACCAGCGTGACCAACATGGAGAAACCCCGTATATACTAAAAATACAAAATTAGCCAGGCGTGATGGTGTATGCCTGTAATCCCAGCTACTTGGGAGGCTGAGGTAGGAGAATCACTTGAACTCAGAAGGCAGAGGTTGCGGTGAGCTGAAATCATGCCATTGCATTCCAGCCTGGGCACCAAGAGCGAAAGTCCATCTCAAAAAAAAAAAAAGAAATAAAGAAAAATTGGATACAAACAGGGAGAAGGAGCAAATAAATACTGTTGAAGTTACAAAGATGGAAAACAGAAAGGCTATGGGGTTAAGATTGAAACTGGAAAATGTCTATGTAAACTGATTGTTTAAAAAATATGTGTAGATAGACCAATACAAAAATAGGTGTACACATGTGTATTTGTGTGTGTGTATGTATATTTCCTAATTCTGTCAATTGAGAGGGTCTGAGGCAGTGACAACCTTTAGCAATGAGCACCCAGATCTTGCTTTTAAAATTCCACCCTCCACTAGAAAGAACAATGTCCTTTGGAGAAATGGCTAATGGCAGAGGTAGTGCAGGAAAAGGACAAGATGGGTTAGGTACATCTGTTGTGCCACAGAGTAATTACTCAAAAATTGATGTGGGAGACAGGCTGAAAATGGAATAGGTAACTCCAAAACTCCATCCCAAACTAAAAAAAAAAAAAAGAAAAAAACCCTGTCAGCATCAAGCTTTTCAGAATTCTCCAATCTGATTAAAAACCTAGTACACCCAGAACATTCCTGGTATGGCTTGCTGATGCCTGTGCCAAAGTGGACAGTATGCACCTTGTTTTCAGAGAACTGCAGTTGTGTCTTTTGATCTGTCTATGCAGGCTCTCTGAAGAAGTGGCTCACAGGTTTGTCTTTGTTTTGCCTGCCTTAAAACTTTCTCAGGGCTAGTCTTCCAGGAAGTGCTTGTTGAAAGTATTTAAAGGCAATTATCTGGCCACAGCAGCTAGATGAGAAAAGCAGCAGATGGACTGATAAAACTGGGAATGGAAAAACTGAGAAGGAAACACATGGGGCCAGGGTTGGGGATAAGGGGTTTGAAAAGTTTCTGCATAAAGCAGGGAATTGAGGTCATGTGTAAGTACAAAGCAATATGCATGCTCAGAAAAAACCTGAGAGGAACCTAAGCTTTCACGTCTGGTTGACCTTCAGGCTCTGTGTAAGCAGGAGGTAAAGATTAATGCAGAGATGTAAATGGCCTGGCAAACCATTACAGGAACACCCTAAAACAGGGCCAGTATGCACAGACCAGAAGAGTATTTTATTTTGTTTTTGCTCTGGGCATTTAAATAACTCTCTATCATATCACAAACTGACCACTAAACTAACAGAACAGAGGTTTCACTGACCATGTACAACAAAGAACACTGACTTTACAAAAATAGTTTAGAAAAGTCACAAAACAAACAATAGAAAATAAACAGCAACAACAAATTCTGAGCAAAAGAATCTGATTTCCAGAATTAGCATATTTTAATATTCAAAATATTCAGTTTTCAATAAAAAATTATGAGGAATGCAAAGAAGATAATATGACCCACAGACACACAGAAAAAATAAATAAAACCTGTCCTCAAAGACACCTTTAATATTGGTCTTACTAGGTAAAGAATTTAAATCAGTTGTTCTAAACGAGCTCAAAGAGCTAAATGAAACCAAAGAACTAACAGAAACCAGGAGAACGATGCTGTGTCAAATACAAAATATTAATATAGAGAACAAAACTATAAAAATGTAATTAGGACTGTCTGGAGCTGGAAAGTACAACAACTAAAATTTTTTAAAATCAGTGGAAGGATTCAATAACAGATTGGAGCTCAAAGAGAACAATCAGCAAAATTGAAGACACTGATGGAGACCACTCATTCTGTGGAGCAGAGAAAAAGAATGGTGAAAAATGGACAGTGCCTAAGAGATCCATGAGATAACATCAAGCATACCCACAAGTTAATAACAAGAGTTACCGACAAAGAGGAGAAAAGGGAACCAAAAAATATCTGAAGAAATAATGTCTGAAGACCTTTCAAACTGATGAAAGACATGAATCTCTATGTCCAAGACTCTCAAGAAACTGTAATTGGGATAACATCAAAGAACTTCAAACTGAGAGAAATAATAAATTGTTAAAAGACAAAGAGTCTTGAAAGTAGCAAGAGATAAGGCACTAACCATGTACAAAGGACCTGAAATAAGATTAACAGACAGTCTTTCATCAGAAACCATGAAGGCCAGAGGCAGTAGGCTAATGGCACCTTTAAAGTGCCAAAAGGAAAAAAAAATAACAAAAATTCTACATTAGGCAAAACTACCTTTCAAAAAGGAAGGAGAAATTAAAACATTCCTAGATCAACAGAATCTGAGAAAACATATTAGTACTAGACCTGTCCTACAAGAAATGCAAAAGGAAGTCCCTCAGGTTGAAACAAAAGGACACTAGACAGTAATTCCAATCCAAACACACAAAAAATTCAAATGGTAAAAGTAAATACTATAAGTAAATGCGAAAGCCAGTCTTATTGTATTCTTGGCTTTTATGTTCTCTCCGTTTTCTATATGATTTAAAAGACATATACATAAAACAATAATTATACATCTACGGTAATGTGCACACAATTTATGAAGGCATAAAATGTCACAATAAGAAAACAAAGGACAGGGAAAAAGCTATATAGGACCAGAGTTATTATATAATATTAAGGCTCAGTTGGTATTAATGCCAGCTAGATTGTTATAAATTCAAGATGTTAATTGCAATTCCAAGTATTAACACTAGGTAAATAATGAATACAAAGAAATACAAAATGAATTAAAATGGCACATTAGAAAAAAAAACACAAAAAAAGGCACACACAGAAAAACTGAAAACAAAAAAGATGTAATACATATGGAAAATAACCAGCAAAATGGCATAAGTCCTTTATCAGTTTATCATTGACTCTAAATGTAAATAAACTAAACTCCCAACTAAAAGACAGAAATTGTCAAAATAGGCTGGGCATGGTGGCTCACACTTGTAATCCCAGCACTTTGGAAGGCCGAGGCGGGCAGATCATGAGGTCAGGAGTTTGAGACCAGCCTGGCCAATATGGTGAGACCCTGTCTCTACTAAAGAAAAAAAAAAAAAATTAGCCAGGTGTCATGGTGTGCACCTGTAATCCCAGCTACTCAGCAGGCTGATGGAGAAGAATTCTTTGAACCCTGGAGGCTGAGGTTGCAGAGAGTCAAGACCACACCACTGCACTCCAGCCTGGGTGACACAGTAAGATTCTGTCTCAAAAAAAAAAGAAAAAAAAAAAAAGAAAAGAAAAAGGAATTGGCAAAATAAATACAAATATATGATCCAACTATATATAGTCTATAAGACACTTTCTTTAGATACAAACACGAAGGTTGAAATTGAAATGACAGAAGAGGATAGTAACCTAAAGAATGCCAGGGTGGCTATACTGAGACAAAAGAGACTTTAAGTCAAAATTGTTACAAGAGAAAACATTACATATTGATTTAAAAAAAAAAAAAAAAAAAGGTCAGTCTACAAAGGAGACATAGTAACAGAAATAGAAATAAATCATCCTGGATGGAGCAAGATGGCCGAATAGGAACAGATCCAGTCTCCAGCTCCCAGCGCGAGTGACACGGAAGACAGGTGATTTCTGCATTTTCAACTGAGGTACTGGGTTTATCTCACTAGGGAGTGCCAGACAATCAGTGCTGGTCAGCTGTTGCAGCCCGACCAGCGAGAGCTGAAGCAGGGTGAGGCATCGCCTCACCTGGGAAGCGCAAGGGGAAGGGAATCCCTTTTCCTAGCCAGGGGAACTGAGACACACAACACCTGCAAAATCGGATAACTCCCACCCCAATACTGCGCTTTAAGCAAACAGGCACACCAGGAGATTATATCCCACACCTGGACGGGAGGGTCCCACGCCCATGGAGCCTTCCTCATTGCTAGCACAACTGTCTGCGATCTAACTGCAAGGCAGCAGCCAGGCTGGGGAAGGGGCACCCGCCATTGCTGAGGCTTTAAGTAGGTAAACAAGGCCCTGGGAAGCTCGAACAGGGTGGAGCTCACAGCAGCTCGAGGAGGCCTGCCAGTCTCTGTAGACTCCACCTCTGAGAGCAGGGCACAGCTAAACAACAACAACAACAACAAAAAAAAGCAGCAGAAACCTCTGCAGACGCAAAGGACTCTGTCTGACAGCTTTGAAGAGAGCAGTGGATCTCCCAACATGGAGGTTGAGATCTGAGAACGGACAGACTGCCTGCTCAAGTGGGTCCCTGACCCCTCAGTAGCCTAACTGGGAGACGTCCTCCACTAGGGGCAGACTGACACCCCACACCACACACGGTGGAGTACACCCCTAAGAGGAAGCGTCCAAAGCAAGAATCAGACAGGTACACTCGCTGTTCACCAGTATTCTATATTCTGCAGCCTCTGCTGCTGACACCCAGGCAAACAGGGTCTGGAGTGGACTTCAAGCAATCTCCAACAGACTTACACCTGAGAGTCCTGACTGTTAAAAGAAAAACTAACAAACAGTAAGGACACCCACACCAAAATCCCATCAATACGTCACCATCATCAAAGACCAGAGGCAGATAAAACCACAAAGATGGGGAAAAAGCAGGGCAGAAAAGCTGGAAATTCAAAGAATAAGAGCGCATCTCCCCCTCCAAAGGAACGCAGCTCATTGCCAGCAACGGATCAAAGCTGGACGGAGAATGACTTTGACGAGATGAGAGAAGAAGGCTTCAGACCATCAAACTTCTCAG
>NW_016807892.1:89574-96681 GCF_001698545.2 Rhinopithecus bieti
ATATGACAACATGGATGAACCTGGAGGCGACACAAGCCAGTCATAGGACGAATACTGCAAAATGCCACTTAGATGAGATATTTAAAATAGTCAAACTCATAAAAGCAGAGAACAAAACAGTGGTTGCCAAGGGCAGGAGAGAAGGGAAATAGAAAGTTGCTGTTCAATGGGTAGAATGTTTCAGTAATGCAAGATGAGTAACTTCTAGGGATCTGCTATACAACATTGTACCTACAGCTAACAATATTTTATTGTACCCTTAAAAATCTGTTAAGATACTTTTGGGACTAAGAGAGGAATTCAACAGACGAGGGGCACTCAGGTTTTTTGTAATATGTTATTTCTTAAAGCAGATAATGGTTACAACCATATTCATTAAATCATTATTTATACACACACAAAAAATAAATAAATAAATCATCCTGAAGTTTACATGGAATTTCAAGGGATCTCAAGTAGTCAAAATAATCTTGAAAACCCATGCATGTATGGTAAAATGATTTTCAACAAAGTTGTCACGAATAGTCAATAGGGAAAGGACATTTTTTCTAACAAATAGTGTTGGAAAAACTGGATAGCCACATGCAAAACAAAACTAAAAAAAAAATAGATGAATAAAAAATAAAACTCAAAATGAATCAAAGACCTAAATCTAAGAACCAAAATTAAAGTTACAAAACTCATGGCAGAGCACATAGGAGAACGGATTCTTGACGTTACATGTGGCAATGCAATGTTTTCTTGGATATAATATCAAAAACCACAGGCAACAGTAGTAAAAATAAATTGGACTACATCAAACTTAAAAATTGTATTTAAAGGACATGGTTAACTGAATGAAAAGGCAACCAACACAACAGGAAGAAATATTTGCAATTCGTGTATCTGATGAGGAATTAATATTAAAAAAAATAAAGAACCACTACAACTCAAAACAAACAAAAAACCAGATTCAAAGATGGACAAAGGACTTGAACAGACATTTCTCCATAAAAGATATACAAATTGTCAACAAGCTTACGAAAATATGCTCAGCATCACTAATCATTAGGGAAATATAAATCAAAATCACAATGAAAAATTACTATACACCCATTACTACGGCTGCTATCAAAACAACAAAAGAAAATAACAAGTGTTGGCAAGGATATGCAGAAATCAGAATCCTGTACACTGAGGATGGGACTGTAAAATGGTGCACCTTCTGTAGAAAACAAGTTGGTGTTTCCTCAAGAAACTAAAAATAGAATTACCATAGATTCCAGCCATACCACTTCTGAGTATGTAACTAAAAGAACTGAAAGAAGGATCTCAAAGAGATAGTTGTACACCCACGTTCACAGTAACATTATTTACAACAGTTAAAAGGAGGAAGGAATCCAAATGTCCACTGACAGATGAATGAATAAAAACATGAGTACAATGAAATATCATTCAACATTAAAAAGGAGATAAATTCTGACACATGCTACAACACTGAGGAAGCTTGAGGACATTATGCTAAGTGAAATAAGCCAGTCACAATAAGACAAATACTGTATGATTTCACTTAAATGAGACATAGCAAAAGTAGTGAAACTCATAGAACAGAAAGCAGGATGGTGGCTGCCAGGGGCAAGGAGGAGGGGAAAGTGGGGAGTTATTGTTTAATGGGTACAGAATTTCAATTTCCCAAGATGAAAAAATTCTGGAGATTAGATGTACAATATGAATATACATAACACTGCTTCTGAATTGTACATCCCAAAATGGTTAAGACTGCTAAAACAAAAAGCTAACAATAAATACAGATTCCTGCTTTGGCCACATATATTCAACGTTATACTAAAAATTCCAGCCACAGCAATTAGGTTAAACAAATAAATACACCCAAATTGGAAAGAAAGAAAGAAAATATTTTTGTTTGCAGATGACATGATCATATATGCAGAAAATACTAAAGAATCCACAAAGAAACTACTACAAATAGGAAACAAATTCAGCAAAATTACAGGATACAAGATTACTCAAAAATTAGTTCTGTACTCATTTCAATGCACCATCAAAAAGGAAATTAACAATTCCAATTACAATAGCATTTAAACAAAAAGGTGTGTGGGCCACTACAGTCTCTACTGCAACCTGTTGCTAGGGGCTGGGAGCAGAGGGGAAAAAGGGAGCAACTGCTTATTAAGTTACAACACTGCTTATTAAGGGTACTGTGTTTCCTTTTGGTGTGATGAAAATATTCCAGAAATAAATGGTGGTTATGGTTGTACAACACTGTGAATGTACTAAAGTCATTGAATTCTATACTTTAAAATGGCTTAATTGTCAATTTCATGTGATGTGTATTTTACCATAATTTTTTTTTTAGGTAGAATCCCTTGAAAGTTATTGCAAATATTCCAGTTCTGCCCAGTCTCTAGGGCTGTCACAAAGCCTGCCACATCCTAACAACCCATGATCACCCTAGCCTACCAGGACTGTTTCTTTAAACAACCATAAGTCCTAATGCTACATAATTCATATGAATTTTTTTTTTTTTTTTTTTTTGAGACGGAGTCTCACTCTGTCGCCCAGGCTGGAGTGTAGTGGTACAATCTCGGCTCACTGCACCCTCCGCCTCCTGGGTTCAAGCGATTCTCCTGCCTCAGCCTCCTGACTAGCTGGGATTACGGGTGCACCCCACAATGCCCAGCTAATTTTTATATTTTTAGTAGAGACAGGGTTTCACCATGTTGGTCAGGCTGGTTTCGAACTCCCGACCTCGTGATCTACCCACCTCAGCCTCCCAAAGTGCTGGGATTACAGGCGTGAGCCACCTAGCCCAGCCTATTTGAATTTTTTAATCACATACGTTCTCTTGCTATCTCTTAAGTTTTCCCCTGGACTGCACATCAATTACTCACTTTTTTGTACTACTTTTTTATGTAACTGAAAGACTGTCATCGGAAGTTTCACAATGTCACCTAATAAAGCTCATTGACCTTTAAAGTGTTTTATGTTCCAGTTTCACAACTCTGTGAGATCACAAGATCTGCATTCCCTTAACATGACATTTTTGTCTTACTCTTCATCAACTCTATCAGAAATCAGCAAACATTTTCTGTGAAGGGTCTCACAGTAAATATTTTAGGCTTGTGGGCCATTAGTCTCTGCTGCAACCAGTCAACTCTGCCCTCGTAGTGTGAAAGTACCAACAGACAATACATAAATACATGAGTATAGCTGAGTCCCAATAAAACTTTATAGATAACGAAATCGAATTTCATACAATTTCCAAGCAAAATAATGCTCTTGGTTTTTTTCCCTCCAGCCACCTAAAAACATAAAAACTATCCTTCATTTGCGGACCATAAAAAAACAGGCGGCAGGCTGCATTTGACCCATGAACTGTAATGTGACCTCTCCTCTATATTTTCCCTGATGTTATTTCTACTTTCATATGAATGTAGAGACATTTTTAAAACCTCAGTAATTACTTGTAAGCAAAATTGTGAAAAAATAAACAACTTACCTGGGATGTGATCATCTTCCACTTGTGTTGGAAGAGCAGAGCAAACTGTGAGGGTATAGCTGAGAAATAAGAAAGGATCATGAGAGATGTCACTTGCCTAAAAAGGTCCACTTCGCAGCTGGCAAAACGTCTCTGAAAGGGAGATACTCACAGACCCATGCATGACTGGCATGATTATGTACTGCTTGGACACATTAGTTTTCAAATGTAAAAACGTTTTGTTTTCTACTGATTCATAAACAACTTACATTGTACTCTAACAGAGTATGCAAAGCAATAAACTAATTAAGCAGGTTAGGAAAAGCCAAAGAATGGAACATAATACTTTCATTAAAACTGATGCTAAACAAAAATACTCAGGTTTTAATCTTTATTATAAACCAGAGAATCCCAACAACGTTTTGAAAAAAGTGATGTGGTATTTTTCAGCCCAGTTTTTTGTTGTTGTTGTTTGCTGTTTTGAGACAGAATCCTGCCCTGTTGCCCAGGCTGGACTGCAATGGCATGATCTCGGCTCACTGCAACCTCCTGCCTCAACCTCCCAAGTAGCTGGGACTACAGGTGCGCACCACCACGCCTGGGTAATTTTTTGTATTTTTAGTAAAGACGGGGTTTCACCATGTTGGTCAGGCTGGTCTCGAACTCCTGACCTCGTGATCCGCCCGCCTTACCCTCCCAAAGTGCTGGGATTACAGGCATGAGCCACCGCGCCCGGCCCAGCCCAGTTTTTTTGGAAGGAAAACGAACTTGCTCTAACTTGGTTTCAGATTCTCAAAACCATCTTTAGATTTAAAAAAGCACACTGATTTTTACTTACTCTGTTGTCAACGCAGCAAACACCCTCCTGGGTCCTCAAGCGATTTAGTGTCTGTTCTTGACTCTGCCACACAAAATGTGTCAATGTCATCAGTCACTTAACACGTTAAGCTCGTTTCCTGTCTACCCCACCCCACCCCATCTTTTAAATAAAGCCGAAATAGCTAACTTTCTTTCGGCTGCAGCTCTGATACCGTAAGATCAAGATGGGGGCATCTCTAGTTGTGCTGCAGTGCTCCAGCAGTTCAGCATCTAGAACGAGCAAGTAAAGAATCCAGGCATGGAGAGTGCTCTCCTCCACTTGGCTGCTAAGCTCCTCCCGCCTCATGATGCCTTCACAACTCCCCAAGAAATAGTGCTGTCTGCTCCTTCGGCCTTGCCCTCCTCTGCCGCCACATCTGAATGAGCACAAAGCTCCCACCATCACCCAGCCTGTGGGAGTCTGGACAGGACACAAATCGAGCCACTGCTCCTCCCACCCGTGCTCTAGATCTCTAATGAGGTCTCAGCCAAACTGGTCGGGCGTCCTCCTAGGAGGGCCCCTAAGCCCTCGCCCCCTACCCTTCTTTTCTTACCCCACAACAGCCGCTTTGCTCCAATACTGCTGGGCCTAAGCCCTTCAGTTCGAACCCTCATCCAAGACTGAAAGCTCCTACATCTTCCTGTCACTTGAGCCACGAGCTGGACCCTCCGGAAATGCCCACTGGTGCTACTGGGGACACAGGCCAGGCAGCACAGTGCCGGAGGCTCTGGGGTACTTCCCTCCACGTGCGCGGCCTCACAGGTCAGTGGAAACAAGAAATTCCCCAATCCACAGTCACGATAACTTCAAAATACTTCCTGAAGGCGTCAGGCCATGAAGCTGCGACCTGCGAGGACACAGCAAGCCGGGTGACGCTGGGCAGAGGCTGGGTGTGCAGTCCGCGCCTGCAGGTTCCCTCCCCGCCCGCGGGTGCTTCCCGCCACCCCGCTTGCCTCGGCGTCGCAGTGACAACTCGGCGACGCCGACCACAGGTGGTTGCGACGCCACAGCGAGATTCCGATTCCGAGGGGAAATAATAAGGAGAGAAGCGCGCATCCATTGGGCAGAAGGCCCGTTTCCGCGCCGTCCTGACGAGGCCTCCGGACATCCTTCACCTCAGGCAAGAGAAAATCCAACCTCACTTGTCACAGGCGCGGGACGTGCGCGTTCCCTTCGGGAGCACAAGAACCAAGGCAGGATTCGGACCTAGACCAGGCGGCAAAGCCGCTCTCTCTCTCTCCCACCCCCAGCAAGCGCGGAACCTCCAGTCCACCCTCGCCCCAGCCCTCCCTTACTCACCCTCCATGTCCTCTACCCCGACGCGGAAATGCCGGTAGCCCTCCCACTCAGGCTGCGGGGAGAAAAACAAACCTGGAGCCATACGGCGTACATGCGCAGAAGGCCCGAAGCGGCTCCCGCTAAAGGGACCAGAAAGTGCAGACTACATTTCCCACAAGTCCTCGCGCCGCTTCCTTAGAAAGTGCAGACTACATTTCCCACAAGTCCTCGCGCCGCTCCTTTAAAAAGGGCCTGAGGTTTCAGCCGCAATGGGTAGTTAGTTCCCAGATGCAGGAAGTACATTCCTGCAGTTTTATTCGTTAGCTGAAATAAATTATGAGTATTTAAATTACACAGCTTTCTCATGAATTACATCTCCCTGATTTGGCTGTCCTCAACACTTCCTCGTTTGGCATAACTGACAAGTGGAATTTCTCCAGACATATTCCGTTCCTGTGGCCCTGCTGCGCTACCCAGCACCACCTCCACTTGCACCCTGAGGCTCCACTTGCTTCCTTCTGGTCCATTGGACGCTCACAGCGAGAAAACACGCTGGACGTGAGCATTACCAGCCTGTACACTGTCGTGAAGATAACTCGGAATTGCTCTTCAGATTTTGTTAGACCACGTAATACCGTCTTTCATGGCAAAACTGCATTTTCCATTCTTCAGGAGTATGTTGGATCTCTTGATCACAGTAACTTTTTTTTTTTAATTATACTTTAAGTTCTAGGGTACATGTGCACAACGTGCAGGTTACATACGTATACTTGTGCCATGTTGGTGTGTTGCACCTATCAACTCGTCAGCACCCATCAACTCGTCATTTACATCAGGAATAACTCCCAATGCAATCCCTCCCCCATACCCCCTCCCCATGATAGGCCCCGGTGTGTGATGTTCCCCTTCTGGAGTCCAAGTATCTCATTGCTCAGTTGCCACCTATGAGTGAGAACATGCGGTGTTTGGTTTGCTGTTCTTCAGATAGTTTGCTCAGAATGATGGTTTCCAGCTGCAACCATGTCCCTACAAAGGATACAAACTCATCCTTTTTTATGGCTGCATAGTATTCCATGGTGTATATGTGCCACATTTTCTTAATCCAGTCTGTCACTGGTGGACATTTAGGTTGATTCCAAGTCTTTGCTATTGTAAATAGTGCCGCAATGAACATACGTGTGCATGTGTCTTTATAGCAGCATCATTTATAATCCTTTGGGTATATACCCAGTAGTGGGATGGCTGGGTCATATGGTACATCTAGTTCTAGATCCTTGAGGAATCACCATACTGTTTTCCATAATGGTTGAACTAGTTTACAATCCCACCAACAGTGTAAAAGTGTTCCTATTTCTCCACATCCTCTCCAGCACCTGTTGTTTCCTGACTTTTTAATGATTGCCATTCTAACTGGTGTGAGATGGTATCTCATTGTGGTTTTGATTTGCATTTCTCTGATGGCGAGTGATGATGAGCATTTTTTCATGTGTCT